>NW_027507825.1:13225702-13379849 GCF_037356315.1 Lithobates pipiens
GAAAGAAGGGGGGAGGGAAGGGAGAAAGAAAGAAGGGGGGAGGGAAGGGAGAAAGAAAGAAGGGGGGAGGGAAGGGAGAAAGAAAGAAGGGGAGAAAGAAAGAAGAGGGGGGGAAGGGAGAAAGAAAAAGAAAAGTTTGATCTAAGTGAGGGCCAGGACTTTTTTTTTTTCCTTTGTAATGCCGTTAAGATTTTGAAAGTCCTTATCAAGCCCTAAAGCCATGCATAGACAGTACGAAACTTGGGAGACACCTGCTGTGATGCCGGGAGTCAAAGGTCATGGTCAGTATATCCTGGGCAGGATTAAAAATAAAAATAATTTTTAACTTCTTCACGCCAGCGGTACGCACATATACAGCCTCTCGGCGGGTGAGCCTTAAAGTGGATGTAAATCCGATTCATGAGATTTTAGCTGGGCACATATCTGCAGTGTTTTCTCATCCCTCTTCAAAGCACTAAATCCCGTAGCTCTGTCCTGCCCCGTTCCTCGGTTATCAGCCGGATAACCTTTGACGAGCTCTCCTCTATAAATAGATTATCAGCGAGCGAAACAATTCACAGGCATGCTCTGCGTGTGTGGCGGAGGAGGAGGAGGAGGGCGTGTGTCTTTCCTTCAATCAGCTTTCTCACAGTGTGTAGCAATGATCTCCTCCTACAGATGAACGAGGAAGTGAAAAATCGAACGCAATGTGAACTTTCTAAAGAGTATTTAAAGCTGAAGACAGCAGATATACAAGTAAAACTTGTGTAGGGAGATTTGTTTAATCTCTGTGTATCATCTGAGGCTGTTCACTTTACTGGGTATATGTGAGGGTTTACATCCACTTTAAAAAAAGACGCAGAGCAGCCACATACATGCATATCAGAATGTAAACAGAGCTGTGCCGAGAGCGCACGCCCTGTGCACTCCCAGCGGCCAACGGAAAGCTTCCAGTCACTACTTGTGATGGGGAACTTTCTGATCATGTGGATGCCGAAATAGCCTATCACGGCCGTCCCATGATCAGAAACCTCCTAAAAGGGCTCGGCGGCACTGGCGCTAACTGCTTCCGGACCAGCTGCCGCAGTTATACTGCAGCAGGTTGGCTCCCCCCTCGTAGCTGTAGGTCGGCTCTTTAAGACTCCTCCACCGATGACCGACGGGCACTGGCAATCGCTGGTGACAGAGCAAGAACCGGGACCTGTGTGTGTAAAAAACACAAATCCCGGTGTTCTCAGGGGAGAGAGTACGAACACCGATCTCTCTCCTCCCCCAGTTAAAACACACATAGGGAACACAGTTAACCCCCTTCATCAGCCCTGAGTGTTAACCCCTACCCTGCCAGTGACATTTATACAGTAATCAGTGCATTTTTATAGCACTGATCACTGCATAACTGTCACTTGTCCCAAAAATGGGTCAAAAGTGTCCGATTTGTCCGCCGCAATATCGCAGTCCCGGAAAAAAAAAAAAAAAAAGTCAGAAGTCTATACCCTATTTTGTAGAAGCTATAACTTCTGCACAAGCCAATCAAAATACATTTATTGCGTTTTTGTTAACAAAAATATGTAGAAGAATATATTATATATATATATATATATATATATATATATATATATATATATATATATATATATATATATATATATATATATATATATATATATATCTGCCTAAACTGGAGGAAAAACATTTTTTTTTTTTTTTAAATTTGGAATATTATAGCAAAAAGTAAAAAAGATAGTTTTTTTCAAAATTGTCACTCTTGTTTACAGCACAAAAAATAAAAACTGCAGAGGTGATCAAATACCACTAAAAGAAATCTCTATTTGTGGGGGGGGGGAATACATACATTTTGTTTGGGCACAGCATTGCATGACCGCACAATTGTCAGTTAAAGCGACGCAGTGCCGTATTGCAAAAAATGGCCTGGTCAGGAGTTGGGTAAATTCTTCTGGGGCTGAAGTGGTTAAAATTAGTACCAGTGTCAGTTACTGTCTGTAATGTTTTATGCAGGATTACAAAAAAAATAATAAAATAAAATAAATAGTGTGCAAGCCGGAGTATTTGGTTGGTTCTCGACTTCCAATTGTTGATATTATTATATTAGGTTTAAAGCGGAGGTCCACCCTAAAGTGGACCTTCTGCTCATTGGAGCCCGGCCCCCCTCCGGCGCCACAATTGGCACCTTTCAGGGGGGGGGGGGGGGGGGGTGCAGGTACCTGTACAGTACAGGTATCTGCACCCACTTCCGGCGTAGATTCTGCAGAATGTACGCCCCTTTCCAAAAGTCCCCCGCTGCCTGCTGGGAAACACACGGATCCCAGAGACAGCGGGACCATCCGTATTGCCCAGCGCGACTCGCACATGCACAGTAGGGAACCGGGAAATGAAGCCGAAAGGCTCCACTTCCTGATTCCCATACCCAAGATGGCGGCGGCAGCACCCGAGAGACGATCGAGAGATCGGCTTCGGGTGCCGACATCGCGGGCGCGCTGGGCGGGTAAGTGTCATTATTTTAAAAGTCAGCAGCTGCAGTATTTGTAGCTGCTGGCTTTAATAGAAAAAAAATAAAAATAAAAAAAAACAAACACGGCGGACTCCCGGCAGAATCCCGCTTTAATCTGTTACAAGTTATATCACTTTATGTAAGCTATGCGGACTCTGGTGCACTTTTTACTCTCACCTCGTGTCAGGCGCATGATAAAATTTACTCTGCAACGTTTTGTTTTTATTTATTTTTTCTGTTCATCAATAAACAATTTGTACAAGGAAAAAATAAAAATAAGTCAAATGGGACGTTTCTGCGCTGTACTACAGGTACATACACATTTATGATATGGCTGCACTTGTTGGGAGCTGCAGAATTTATGTTGCATTGTTCTTTGCTGGAAGGTTATGGTAGGATCAAGATATATAAAGCCAGAATTAGAAGAAAAATATTATTTTGGGGCAATTTTCCTTTGATTAAAAAAAAAAAAAAAAAAAAATCCAGGACATATCCATTACCATTTACCACCAAATGAAAGCCCAATTTGTCCTGAAAAACGCAGTATAATCTACCTGGATGCACAAAGAAATAGCGATGATATGTACAAATTTAATAACACAAGTCAAAGTTGCAAAATTGTGTTCTGGCATTAACATTTGTTTTACGATCAGGCCCGAAGGGGTAAAAAATAATAAAAATAAAAAAGTGCGATGCGAGTAAAAAAATAAGCTAAAATTCAATACTATTTGCTACATTATTTGGCTTTTATAATGCAGTGTTTACAGATATTTTATTATAGCAAGCACTGGATTCAGACACTCATGGGTAAATTTAATCCAGCTTACCTTCCCTTCCTCTGCAAATCTCTTCAGATAATCTCTCAGCTCTGACTTCAGGTCATTATATTCTGCAAAGAGAAGGGCAAACAGAACACAGACTTAGAAGAAAAAAAAATTTCCCTACAGTTTCATCTCAACTTATACAAAGTCAACTACACAAAACAATTCTGTTGCAGTCATTGCATCAAGCTTTAAATCCTATGCTGGTAAAAAGGGAGCTACATGCTGGTTAACCACCTCAATACTGGATACTTTTACCCCCGTCCTGCCCAGGCCATTTTTCAGCTTACAGTGCTGTCACACTTTGAATGGCAATTGCACGGTCATGCAACACTATACCCATATACATTTTTTAGCATTTTTTTTTTTTTAAGACAAAACTTTTTTGTGTGGTATTTAATTAGGCAGGGTCGCATGCCCTCTGCCTATCCATTAGAATGCATGAGCTCTTATTGTGGAGACTATCAGAAGTTAGAGTTAGGACTACAGAAAATGGGGTGCCTTGATGGGGCTCTGTAGCTTACGTATGTATTTGCAAATGTGTGCAGACTAAAACCCCCCCCCCCCCCTTTTTTTTTTAATGCATACTGTTAGACTGGATAACTCGGTTGGTTGCAACCTGGTTGGCAAGTTGGGCTTGGACACTTCCAACTTGTTTGCACCTCGAATATATTGGTCAGGCAACGCACTGACACCTTTGCTGCCATAGTGCTTTGTACTGGGTTTCAGTGTGCCCCTGTACCTTTAAAGGTGGGGGGGGGGGGGCCTCCAATTTCACCTGCCCTCTGCCTATCCATTATAATGCATGTCCTCCAATTGTGGAGACTCTCAGAAGTTAGAACTACAGAAAATGGGGTGCCTGGACGGGGCTCTGTAGCTTATGCATGTACTTACAAACGTGTGCCGACTAAACACCTTTTTATTGCATATTGTTGAACAGGTCAATTTGGTTGGTCGCAGGCTGGTTGGCAAGTTGAGCTTAGAAATTTGAGTTTGGTATTTAAATCATCACTGGGTTTTTTTTAAATGTTAGCTAAACAAATGAAAAAAAAAAAAAAAAAAAAAAGACAGAAGATTTTGAGAAAATAAAAAACAAAAAAAAATAAATAAATAAAAACTTGTTTTGGTTAAAATTTTGCAAATAAGTAATTTTTCTTCTTCACTGATGTGCGCTGATGAGGCTGCATTGATAGGCTACACTAATAATCAAGAAACTGGTTTTCAGTGTATGTGTCCTCTGTCACAGGAAAGATGGGTATCGGCTTTCCTTTCCTCAGACAGCAACAACACTCAGGAAAGGAAAGGTCAAATAACTGCCATTTGTTTACATGTAATCAACTGCCATTGGATATAGTTGATCACATGGTAAAGAGCCAAGGTCACTGGCTCTCTACCCTATTTGGTAATGCGCGGACACACGTGCTGGGAGAGACAATGTCCTCCCAGAACAAGAGTGGTCCCGCTCAGCCCTCATTGTACAATAGGCCGGGTGGGAATTGGTTGAAGAGAATCAGCAAAAAACAGCAGCTGTTGATTCTATTTCCCCCATACCCAGTACTCCCATCACCACACTCCCGTCACTCCATATAAAGGAAGCATGTAACCACCTACCATTACTCCCAAAATGGAGTGCCATGACTTGACCGGCCTGGAAGAGCAAATGTGACAGTGCCTCTGCCAGAACCCTTCCCTTTACAATTTGGGTTGCTTAAATAAAATGTTCCTAAATTCTACACTAAGAGGCGCTTTATCCCTTTTCTTTCTCTGTCTGTTACTATATAGAGTTGGCTTGCTCTGGAATCAGTCTGCCCCATGTGGACTCAAGTTGCATTGGACTCTAACATGGACGCTCTTATAACTCTTTTTTTACATTGTGGTCTTATTAAAATATTCAAATGTTCTTTTAAAATCTATTTGTGTGCTATTTGTTAACCCTGTGGGCCCTGCTTTACCCCCCATCATATTCTCTATACCTAGAATTGCTGGATATTGTAGATGGCTATGGAAGGAGTGGCAAGGAGGCACAGCTACGGTGAGTAATGGGGTGTAATGTTAACCACTTTCCGACTGGCTCACGCCGATATATGTTGGCAAAGTGGCACGGGTGCGCAAAACGTCGTACCTCTACGTCACTCCGTCATTGTCGGCTAGCGGACACGCACCCCATGAGCATGTCCACCGTTGGCCCAAGGCATTTCCCTGTTCTGCCTAGCAACATGACATGGATCTACTGCTACCAGGTGATCGGCAGCAGTGATCTCTGTCATGTTCCAGTGACTCCACCCCCCCCCCCCTACAGTTAGAACACGCTAAGGGAACACACTTAACCCCTTGATCGCACCCTAGTGTTAAACCCCTTCCCTGCCAGTGACATTTACACAGTAATCAGTGCAATTTTATATCACTGATCGCTGTATAAATGTCAATGGTCCCAAAATAGTGTCAAGTGTCTGATGTGTCCGCCATAATTTCGCAGTCAAGAAAAAAAAAAAAAAAAAAAAAAATAAATAAAAAAAAAAAACCCAGGTCACCGCCATTACCAATAAAAAAAAAAAAAAGCCACAAATCTATTTTGTAGATGTGATAACTTTTTCACAAATACATCGCAGGGCAGAACAATTGTCAGTTAAAGCGACGCAGTGCCATATCGAAAAAAATGGCCTGGTCGGGGGGGGGGAATCCTTCCGGAACTGAAGTGGTTACGTTTTGACAAAAAACAACAACCTGGAAGCGGATTGGTTTCTATGCAGAGCTGCTCCGGATATTCCAATCTCCTGTTTTAGTAAATAAACCACTGTGTGTCCTGAAATCAAGGCAGAAGCTCCCATGTCTTACCGCAGATCAGCTCCACTTGCTGGACGCGGTTCATGCTGCTGAGTGCGGTCATCAAGGGGTCTCTGGCATCTTGCTCCTCTGATTTCCCTTTATTTTCATAAGCCTGAACGGTGTCGCATTCATCCAACAGGAACAACACATCCGCATCTGTGTACAGTTTCTGGGGAGACAGCAGACCCAAAACAGGCAAGTCAGTATAGATACAGTAAACGAGTTAGAGAAGACAAAAAAACAAAAACACACGCACGCACACCACACCTTCAGTGGATTAACAAAAAAGGAAAAAGAAACCCCGTCCCCTCAAAGCATGGTCAAATTTGCTCCAACAGGGAAAAATGGTTACTGACCCCAGAAAAAAAATCACTTGGATACACCCCGGAACGCATCTCTACAAATGTTCCTAGCCTTGCAGCACTCGAGAGGTTAATTTAAAGACAAAAAGTAGAGGCGCCGCTGACGTAAAACTGTATGACATTTAACAAAACAATTGCATCTGGGAAAGTGAAGTGAGGCACATCAGAAAATCCTGTAGGGCGAGTCTCTACACTTGCTGGGTTGCTGCTTGAGCTTGAAAAAGGAGCGCGCGCCTGTCAACCATTGGCAGAGTGCACTCTCGAAAAGGTGTTAAATCGTTTCTGGTGACGTCACACGCCGCTGCAGTCCACATGCATTTCAGCCTATACACCAAGCTGATGATCAGTGCCTGCAGAAGACCAGGCTAACGGGCCATAGTAGCAACTAAGCAAGTGCAGAGAGACTCACCCCACAGGATTTTCTCACTTCACTTACACAAATGTAAGTGCTATTTTGCATTGTTTTATTAACTATTTTCATACCGCAGGCCGTTATACGACATCCTGGGCTTTCAGTGGTGATATCTGAATGTTGGGTGCAGCCGCAGTCATCATTCGGATACTTTTTTTTTATTCACCCGGCGATTCCCTTCACCGTAAGAACAATCATATTGGCTGATTGTTCTCCCAGCTCGCCTGTGCGATGGGCGAGCCGGAGAAGGAATCCCCCACCGGTGGAATTTAGCCATAGAGAGTGCCAAAGGACAGATGGTCACCGACTGTCTCTCGGGGGCCTGGGCGCAACGTTGTGATGTCACATACGGGCTGGCGGAAGTAAACAATGCCGGGAACTCGGCTGGAAAACCTGAGATCGTTAATTTTTTTTTGGATCTCAGGTTTTCCAGCCTGGAGGAGAGATGTGGGGGTCACAGCTCTCTATAAAGAGAACCTGTACTGCTTGCTGTGGGGACACTCATGTGGACTTGATCTCGAGCAGCACAGTGTGTGTGGTGTCTGTCTGTCTGTCTATTGAGACACACAGTGTTGCTCAGTCCCATCCCCGCTCCCAGATCACAGGGAAAAAGCACTGCAGCACACGAGCGCAAATTGTTTTTTTTTTTCAGCATTAAATATCTATAAAACATCATTCACGTATACCATGCATTCTGCACATCTGCAGAGTTGACTGCGCCAGTTGCCAGGCCAGTAGGTGGCAGTGTTTGTGGCAGGCCCCTGGAGTTTTCCATATTCTTCAAGTCTGCATGCAGTGTGGATTTTTTTTTCTGTCCTTACAGCCTGAGAAGATTCACCATTACAATATTTCTGTAAAAAAAACAAATAAAAAAAATTATAACAATACAGACAATAAAAAAAAAAACAGACTGAACACACCAGCTAAAAATCTGCAGATTAGTTTTCAGTGCCAATTTCCTAGAACTGTCAGACCTCAATGCAGAAAGGGTATTAAAAAGTTAAACTCCAGCCAAAAAGCTGAGTAAAGCCTCATACACACGATAGGACTTTGTACAAACTTTCCTGTGGATTTTTGTACAAAGGGCGTCAGCCGTGAACTTGTATTGCATACACACAGCAGGACTTTTTCAGCCAACTTTTACCAAATAATGTGTTTTTTCTGCTCTTTACTGACACCTTTGGTCAACTTCTGTATTGTTGTCTGATCTTTTGCATTGGTTCGGAGCATGCGTGTTTGTACTTTATACAAAAGTCCTATGGTTTTCTGTACACACGATCGGACTTTGCTCCACCGCCAACAAAGTCAGATGAAAACCGAAAAAGTTTGTCCGATGGAGCGTACACACGGTCAGATGTTGCCTTAAAACAGCTTATTTGCAGGTTTGTTGTCAAAAAATCCGTTTGCCAAAGAGTGACCAAGAAAAAGAAAAATTTAGTTTTTTTAGACGTTAGAAGAATTCTTCTCGTCTGCCTTGCGATTGCAGGAGCGATGACTGACTGGCTCCCACAATCGCTCCGGGGGGCAAACCGCGCGCCCCTAGTGGCCACAGGGCGAATCAACATAACATCCTTTCGCCCAGCCGTGCCATTCTGCCGCAGTAAAACTGCTGGTCGGCAAGTGGTTTAAAGGTAGAGGCGGCTCCTCGTTTGTTGAAGTATGCAAGAGTTGTGATATCGTCGGATAGAATCTGGAGATTGTGAACCCCAATTTCCATCCCAAATGCCTGCAAGGCTCTCTGAACCGGTAGAAGCTCTTGCTTTCCTTAAGGACCACTCTCCCTGCGCCATTGTGTTTCTGAGATGGGCCCCCATCCCCAGGAACATGAATTCTGTTGTGATTGACTGGGATATAGGAATGGACCATGGTTGTTAGGTGAAGGTGCATCCTTTATCACAAGCTTCTTTTTACCCTTGATTCCAGGGAACTTGCATCTCCATCCCAGTTTAGTAGAAATATCTGTAATGGGCGTTGATGAAATCTTGCCTATGGCATTGCGGGAAAGCAGGAGGTCATCAGACCCACTGCTCTTGAAACTTCTCTCAGCGAGACTGACTGATTGGTCTGTAAATCTGACATTGCATCATTCTGGAGACCTTTTCCTGTAGGAGAAAAACTTTTGGTCTAGCAAAATTCATATCCCAGATAGGTCACTTTCTGGGCCAGAATGAAGGAAGACTTCGCTGTTTATTAAACAGCCTAGGAGATTGAAGGAAGTCCAGGTAAGGGATAATAGTTATTGCATTTAACCTTAGCGGAGCCAGTACCTCCCCCCAAACACCTTTGTAAATATGCATGGGGCCCGAGGACAGATCAAAGGGGAGGGCTTGAAATTGAAAGTGCCAAATCTCTGTTCCCATTTTGACCGCTAGTCTCAAGAATCTTTGGAAGGCTGGATGAATAGGGATGTGCAGCAGGTAGGCATCCCTCAAATCCAAAGTGGCCATGAAGCAGTTTGGGTAAAGCAGGTTTATTGAGAACACTGTCTCCATACGAAAGTGCTTGTACCTGATCGAACGGTTGAGAGACCAGGAGTTCAGGATACGCCGGATATTGCGCCCCCCCCGACAGCTTTCTGATGACAAATATATGAGAATAAAATCCCTAGCCCTGATCCGACTGGAGAACCAGGATCAGGACCTTTTGGTCTATCAAATCTCCAGATTTGGAGACCCAGGGCCCTCGTTTTTACCTGTTCTTGGGGGAGGGAAGGTGACCAATAATCACACTGGTGGCTGGCAAGAAAATTTACAGCCTGTACCCATTGGTCACTAGGTCCAAGATAAATAGACTTGAGGTCACTGCTGCCCACTGTGGGAGAAAAGCCCTCAATCTTTTTCCCACTGGAAGACACTAGTCACCGTGGCTTGGCGGGTTGTTGCGGAGGGTTAAACAAGACGCCCCCTATACCTCTGCCCTTGTGCCCTGTCCAATGCTTTTTGGGCCTATTGTCCCTTTCTCTAGGACCTTGCTGCCTACTTTGCTCATGAAAAAAAACTGACTGTCAGGTTTTTCTTGTTCTCTGGAAAGGCCTTTTGTCTATCAGCCGTGCGTTCCAAGGCTTCTTGCAGACCTGGGCCAAAAAGATGATCGCCTGTTAAGGGAAGACCACATAGGCGTAACTATGAGACAGCTGCGCCTAACTAGGTTTTAAGCTATAGGCTTCTTCTGGCTGAAGTTACTAAGGTTGAGGTTCTAGCGGTCATTCTTACCGACTCTGCGGAAGAATCAGCCAAAAACCCCACTGCACGAAAGAGGAAAAGATTTCAGAATCTGTTCTCTAGAGGTACCGGCCAACAAGTGTGTTTGTATTTGTGTCAACCATACTTCTAAAGTTTCTGTCTACACAAGTGGAGGCCAGAGCTGGTTTAAGACTCCCAATGGCCAGGTCCCAAGCTCTGTATAGAAGGATATCTCCTCTTATCCATTAGACTCCCATGAGTAGCACAGGTCTCAAGTGGTTAATAAGTCATCTACATCTTCCAATAATGACTTGTACCTCAAGCCCTTTGCGGATTCTCTTTCCCTGGGCCTTGTGTCTGAACCCGATTCTTCCGGAGAAGAATGGGTAGATCTGGCTTTAGCCTCAGAGTCTTCACTCTCCGCACTCTGCTGTGGAGCACTAGGACCGGCTGAAGTCCTAACCGTAGATGGACCCTCTGAGGGGACTTGAATCCTATCAGTTTTAAACGAGCTAAAGGTAAACGTAAGCTCATCTCATCTCTAACAGAGGTCAGGATTTTCTGACAGGAGACTACCGGGCCCTTAACTAGGCTGTCTATACAAGTGCATAAAACTGCTTTGCTCCATGAGGAGCTCAATCTGTTTCCGCAAACCACACACTTCTTTTGGTGGCTGCGCTTGGGCCTTGTCCTGAGTCTTGGCCTGCAAGAGAACAAACGACCCCAATGAATTTTACGCGGCATACACTCTAACACCCCATGCAGGAGAAAAGTAAAATGTGCCACCTTCACCTAGTCCTTACTGGTTACAAGGGGGAGAACACTCACAGGATGCGCAAGCAAGTAAAATACCCTTCATGCTTACCTGTGAGGTGCTGGTGTTATGGCCTGCTTCCGCTGCCTGTGCAGATATCGCAGAAAAGTCCA
Organism: Lithobates pipiens; assembly: GCF_037356315.1. Lineage (NCBI taxonomy): Eukaryota > Metazoa > Chordata > Amphibia > Anura > Ranidae > Lithobates > Lithobates pipiens. The sequence continues at coordinate 13,236,721 of NW_027507825.1, forward strand.
TCCCACCCCTGTAGTGGTCTGCAGCTTCTACTGGGTTTCACTTCTTTAAATACTAGCCTCCGAGCGCCCCTGTTCACGCCGCTTTAGAGACAGGAACTAGCGGCTCTAACGCCCGCTGATGGCGTCACGCGCCCCGGATGTGACCCCGCTGAGTACCTTCCCTTGGGCCAGCTTGGAAAGCACAAAGTTCTGCCCCTCCACGTGCGCAGCTTACTCTCTTCCACTGCACGCTCCAGCCAAGCTGTTTAACAGGGAATACAAGCTTACTACCGCCATGCGGCTCGCGGACAGGAGCTCAGGACGTACACCATGCATGGAGAAGCAGAGATAGCAGCCACAAACCTACTCCCCCGGTGGATGTGCCACTTTGGGACCTAAGGAGAAGGTAGGAATACCACCCCAATCACCACGCTTATGAGACCTAGGGGAACCAGTTCCGGAAAATTTTAAATCCCCCCCCCCCCCATCCAGAGGAAACACCAATACTGACATGGGGCCTGGAGGACCGCCCTTTTATCTGCTGGGGGTTAACGTGTTTCCTGCCCTGGTAGGAGGAGCCCTAGGTCTCATGGCTGTCCTAGAAAACGCTTAGAGAAAAGTTCTTTAAAGTTTTGGACTGAGTGTGGAAGCTTTAGAACATTTTATTGCAGTCTGTGTTCCCATTTAGGAGGGTTCCCTTCATATCCTGACCCAGTGACATAGGAGCAGCCAAAAGACTAGGAAGTGATAGAAAATCTAATCAAAAGCAACCACAAACATTCCGGTCTATATCTACACCAGCTGACCCTGGTGCCTGTAAGCATCTATTAAATTGGATGAACATTGAACTGCTTATAGGCAGATGGGCCTGCTGTAGGCTGGGAATTACCTGATCGCTGCTGGTGGATGGACAGCTTGGTTTCACTTCCTCCTTCACTTCCGGCAGCTTTGTCATTTCTACCTTTACTTCTTCACTTTTTATTGTTAGTCCATTCTGAGTGTTGGCCGCTTCTGTAGAACAATCATCAACTTTAACATCTTCATGTTCTGTTTCTGCTTTGGTAATCTTGGTGACACCAGGAACTGCAAGCGAACACAAGATATACAATGAATGCAACTTACCTGTTCACTAGAGACCAGTGACATCACTGAGAATGCAGCCTATCCATTCACTAGAGACCAGTGACATCACTGAGAATGCAGCCTATCCATTCACTAGAGATCGGTGACATCACTGAGAACGCAGTTCTTACCTCCTAACTTGGCAGTGTAGGCCCAAAGAAAAGAAAAGCGATCCATACAGTCCTGGCACACCATCTCATGAAACTCAACGTCTCCATATCATTGCAGAGCAGAAGTCAAAACATCACTTCTGCCCATAACTCTTAAAAAGGGCCATTTTTTATTATTGCATTTTAGTGTAAATATGGGATCTGCGGTCTTTTTGACCCCAGATCTTATATTTAAGAGGTCCTGTCATGCTTTTTTTCTATTACAAGGGATGTTTATATTCCTTGTAATAGGAATAAAAGTGACTTTTTTTTTTTTTTTTTTTTTTTTTAAAGGTAAAATAAAGAAGACATTTTTATTTTTTTTAAACATGCCCCGACCCGCTGAGCTTGCGCGCAGAAGCAAGCGCTTATGGGAGTAGCCGAAAAACGCTGTTCAAACCACACATGTGAGGTATCGGCGCGATTATTTGAGCAAGAGCAATAATTCTAGCCCTAGTTCTCCTCTAACTCACAACATGCAACCTGTAGAATTTTTTAAAATTGTCAATGGAGATTTTTTAAGGGTAAGATTTGAGCCCGCTCGTGGAATGGCGGCAAATTTTGAAGCGTGACATGTCGGGTGTCAATTTACTTGGCGAAACATTATCTTTCACGATTTATAAAAAATAAAAAAATTGGGTATAACTTTAATGTTGTCTTATTTTTATAATTCAAAAGGTGTTTTTTTTTTTTTTTTGCAAAAAAATAGAGTGCGCTTGTAAGACCGCTGCGCAAATACAGTGCGACAGAAAATACTGCAAAACACGCCATTTTATTCTCCAAGTTGTTAGGGAAAAAAAAAAAAAAAACAAGATGCATATTGTTTGGGGGTTCTAAGTAATTTTCTAGCAAAACAAACCGTTTTTAAAAATGGTAAACATCACATCTAAAAAAAAAAAAAAAAAAAAAAAAAAAAAAAAAAAAAAAAAAAAAAAGAAGAGGCATGGTCCTTAACCACTTCCCACCCGGCCAATGCACATATACGGCCGGGTGGGAGCCGTCTACTTCTGATAGGACGTTCCTGAACGTCCTTCAGAAGGAGCGGGATCACGCGCGCTCGTGTCACCCGGACACGGCGCATCTCAGATCGGCAGGAGGGCTCTGTGATTGGCCCTCCTGATCACATGACGGCCGTGTCCAATCACGGCCGTCATGTGATGTAAACAGCCAGCCGGTTGCTAGGCAATCGGCTCCTCCTCTCCTCACACAGAAGTCATCGCTGAGGAGAGGAGAGCAGAACGCTGCAGGCGGCTGATGATCAGTGAGTATGAGCTGTTTTTACAGCTTTTTATTAACTGATCACCAGTATATCCACTTGCTTACTGGGCACTTAAACACCCTTCCTGACCAGACCAATTTTCAGCTTTCGGTGCTCTCACAATTTGAATGACAATTACTCAGTCATGCAACACTGTACCCAAATGAATTTTTTGTCCTTTTTTTTCCCACAAATAGAGCTTTCTTTTGGTGGTATTTGATCACCTCTGGGGTTTTTATTTTTTGCGCTATAAATGAAAAAAGACCGAAAAATTTTGAGAAAAAAAAAAACGCATATTTCTTTGTTTCTGTGACAAAATTATGCAAATTAATTTTTCTTCATAAATTTTGGCCACAATTTATACTGCTACATATCTTTGGTAAAAATAACCCAAATTAGTGGATATTATTTGGTCTTTGTGAAAGTTAGAGAGTCTACAAGCTGTGGTGCGAATCGCACAAAATTGATCACATCTGATGTACTGGTGGCCTATCTCGCTTCTTGTGACCCGAACAAGTCAGGAAAGTACAAATACCCCCCAAATGACCCCTTTTTGGAAAGTAGACATTCCAAGGTATTTAGTAAGAGGCATTGTGAGCTTTTTGATGTTGTCATTTTTTTCCCACAATTCTTTGCAAAATTAAGATTTTTCATTTATTTTTTTCTCCACAAAATTGTCATTGTAATAGGTTATTTCTCTCACGTGGCATGTGTATACCACAAATGACACCCCCCAAAAAATTCTGCTACTCCTCCTGAGTATTATAATACCACATGTGTGGGACTTTTTTTACAGCCTGGCCACATAGAGAGGCCCAACATGCAGGTAGCGCCATCATGTGTTCTAGGAACATAAATTACACATCTAACTTGTTGACTATTTATTACACTTTTGAAGCACCAGGACAATGACACGTGACACTGATGACAGATGGCACTGATACGTGGCACTGATGACAGATGGCACTAAAGACACGTGGCACTAATACGTGCCACCGATGATAGATGGCACTAATACATGGCACCGATGAAAGATGGCACTGATAAGTGGCATTGATGGCACGTGACACTGACAGATGGCACTGATGACAAATGGCACTGATACGTGGCACTGCTGGGGGAGGATGGCACTTTTTTTTTTAACTTGAGGCAGAACGGCTGCTACTGCAGCCGTTCATCTCTCCCCTCTCACACTGTCTGTGTGAGCAGGGAGAGCGGCGCTGAGAGATGATCTCATATGTTTACATATGAGATCATCTCCCATTGGACACGCCGATCACGCTGTAAACGGCCGCTGTGATTGGCCGTTTACAGCGATCTGTGTTTGCCTGTCCCCGGGGAAACGGCGAACACAGAACTTCCGCGATGCGCGCCCGCGGCGGCGCGCATCGCGGAAGTAAACATCAGGACGTCCAGGGACGACCACCCGGACAAACGCGCCTGCTCTACGGCCGTCATTCGGCTATAGGGCGGGCGCGAGGTGGCTAGTGTAAACACACAACACACCACACAGTGTAAACACAGTCCCCACATATGTCCCCAAAACATACATGTCCCTAATAATAAAAACATGTCCCCCACATATGTCCCACTAAAATCACATGTCCCAATGATTATCTGCACACATATGTACGTGATCACCTGCACACATCTGTACATGATCATTTGCGTACATATGTCCGTGATCACACAAACCAATTATTATACACTTAACGGAATTTTTTTTACCAAAAACATGTAGCAGAATACATTTTGGCTTAAATTTATGACAAAAATAGATTTTATTGGATTTCTTTTAAAATAGAAAAAAAAGAAAATATTGTTTTTTCCCCAAATTTCCGATTTTTTTGCGCTTATATCGCAAAAAATAAAAAACTGAGTCGTGAATAAATACCACCAAAAGAAAGCTCTATTTGTGCGAACAAAATGATAAAAATTTAATTTGGGTACAGTGTACCATGACCGCGCAATTGTCACTGAAAGCGCGAGAGCGATGAAAGCTGAAAATTGGTCTGGGAAGGAAGGGGGCGAAAGTGCCCGGTATTGTAGTGGTTAAAGGGATGAGGTGACAACCCTATCATCCTCCATACAGTGACAGTGCAGAACAGGGCAGGGTAAAATCGGTAATGGAGAAATGATTGGCTGCTGGAAGATCGCACCCAATACTGGCGACTTGTCCTTGGTCCTCCGCTGGTCTTTGTTTTTTTGGCACAGCTTCCCGGAGGTCAGCTCCTCTTAATTTAATGTTCTGATTTTATTTAAAAGGTGTAGAAGAAGTGGAGAAGGAAGATGATGATGACTACGATGAGGAGGAAGATAGCGATGAAGAGGACGGCAAAAACAACGGGATTCACCTCAGTGCTTCTCCTACAAAACGGAAAAAAAGACTTAGCGACTCCCAGACTCTCATCCACAGGGGGACTATGGGAATGGGACTTCCTGTGCAGCACCGGACATCGATCGGGGGGGGCAGATGGCTGCAGGAGATTGTGGATCTGTTCAGGACTGATAACCGGCGAGCGATAACCGCTGCGTGAGCTGCCTCCGCCGACCTTGTTTTTAGAGGTGCCAAACCTGGGGCTGGTTTGTCTCTTCCTAGGAAGTCACTGACCTGGAACGTGCACAGAGAATAGGAGTCGTTTCAGACTTCACTGGATGCATACATGTCCGAGGCCAGTGACTTATTGGATATTGAAGCCTTGGCCAGGGATGACTCCCTGGAGATCGCACCTTTTAAAAACCAAGTCTGCCATGGCAGCTTCCACAGAATTACTGAGAAGTGCAACCAGCTTTTAATGAGCTTAGACCCCCCCATACACACTATTAGATTTTCTGCAAATTTTTTGTCTTCAGATTTACCAAAACCATGTAGTGCAAGGGCCTGGCCTGATTGCATACAAATTGAAGCTCTTAAGATTTGACCTCATTATATGGTTTTTAGTGAATCTGAAGACAAAAATCTGCAGAAAATCTAATAGTGTGTATGGGGACTTAGTGATTGTAAACCCTTCCAGCGAAGTGACTGGCCTGAGGTGAATACACAGAGATGAAGCAAATCCTCGTACATAAATTGTACCTCTTTATCTGCAGTATTTTCTTCTCTACACCCGTACAAAGTTCAGCATTTTATAAAGCTTGTCTGAGCGGTCAGAAAAAAAAAAGGGGGGGGCTGAGAGCTGAAGTTACATTCTGGAGAGCTGATTGGAGAAAAGGGACGGCCCCCCCCTACCCCCTTCACACAGGTACAAAGCTGAGGTTGTCATTCACAGACTGTGTGCTGGAGCTCCCTTTCCCGTCATTTTTTCTCTCTGGTTGTCAGAAGTGACTCATGCTCTCAGCAGAGGAAGGAGGCAGCAGGCAGACACGACACTTTGTACTCTGGACTGAGACAAGTACACACTATAGAGGGATATGCTTTGTTCATATTTCATGTCTGAGGTTTAAAGCCGCTTTAACAAATAACAGATACCTGTGTGACTGGGATCTGATGGAAGCTGTCACAGAAGTCTCAGGTCAATGACTTGGTAGACAAGCGTGTTGGCAGATCTATGGCAACCAATCGGCCATTCACCGGTTATAATAATTGCAGCCGCTGACGTTCACCTGTTCTAAGCTGTCACTTTGCATTTCTGTTATGTTGAGCAGAAATCCACTTTTCGGGTAAACTTTATATTGTGAGATAGCAAAATTAACCACTTGCTTACTGGGCACTTAAACCCCCCTCAGTCCCAGACCAATTTTCAGCTTTCAGCGCTGATGCATTTTGAATGACAATTGCGCGGGCATACAACACTGTACCCAAATGAAATTTTTATCATTTTTTTCCCACAAATAGAGCTTTCTTTTGGTGGTATTTAGTTACAGCTCGGAGTTTTATTTTTTTTGCTAAACAAACAAAAAAAGATGCAAAAAAAAAAAAAAATCATGTTTAATAGTTTGTTATAAAATTTCGCAAACGGGTCATTTTTCTCCTTCATTGAAGTGCGCTAATTAGGCGGCACTGATAGGCTGCACTGGTGGGCACTGATGGGCTGCACTGGTGGGCACTGATGGGCATAGTTATGGCGGCACCGATGGGCACAGATAAGGCGGCACTGATAGATGGGACTGATGGGCACTGGTAGACACTGATGGGCACGGATAAGTGGCATTGGGGTGCAGCACCTTTGAGGCAGATTGTGGGCACTGCTGGGTGGCACTTACTTTTTAAACATTTGGCACTGCAGGGGGCAGGTGGGCACTGGCAGGGGGCAGGTGGGCACTAGCAGGGCTGGCCGTGATCGGGACTGATGTCCCGATCACGGCCGCCGGTGATAGGCTTATTTTTTTTCTCCTCGCGCTGTTAGCGCGAGGAGGAATAATAGCCGATTACCGGCTCCGTTATATCACATGATCAGCTGTCATTGGCTGACAGCTGATCACGTGATAAGGGGTCGGGATCGACCCCTTGCACGGATTGGTGATCAGGCGAGTCTAATTGGACTCGCCGATCACAGAGAGCGCCGCGCGCGCCCCTCAGGGGGGCGCGCAGGCCGCTCATGCACGGGACGACGTCAATAGATGTAGTCCCGGCAAAGGAGATCCGCGCTGTAGCCGTCAATTGGCTATAGCGCGGATCTCAAGTGGTTAATAAACGTTTATATAAAAGAGAGATGAGTTATGGAGTGTGCAGCCTATCCATTCACTAAAAACAGGTGACATGACCGTGAATATAGCCTACTCATTCACCAAAGACTGGTGACATTATTGAGAATGCAGCCTATCGATTCGCTAGAGATCAGTGACATCACTGAGAACGTAGTTCTTACCTCCTAACTTGGCAGTGTAGGCCCAAAGAAAAGAACAGCGATCCATACAGCCCTGGCACACCATCTCATGAAACTCAACATGCTCTGGTGGAACTGCCCCTAGGTGCTGCAAAAAAAATAAAATTTGATTGTAAAATTTGACTGTTAATGTTTTTTTGCAATATAGTAACATTTTGCATTGTTCATGGCAATCAAGTTTCAGCCCTTACTAAATAAAAAAAAAAAAAAAAACGTTTTTAATCTCTTTAACTGGACAGGGGATACACGTTCTTATGGTGAAATCCTGAGGGAAATCTGGTATTAGACTACAAAAAAGGGTTCAAATATTATAATGGTATTACCCAAGACGACATATCTAAAGGAGTGGCTCAAAGAATGTGAAGAATTCAGCACTTACCCGACCATGAAACCAGTCCTCACACACTACACACTGGATCATCTCATCTGGGGTCTGCAAGAGACAAGAATCATATGATAAATTCTGGTATTAGACCCCCATACACACCATTAGATTTTTGTCTTCAGATTTACCAAAACCACATAATATGAGGTCAAACCTTAAGAGTTTCAATTTGTATGCAATCAGGCAGGACCCTTACACTACAATGTTTTTTTTTTTGTAAATCTGAAGAAAAAAAAATAAAAATCTGCAGAAAATCTTAGTGTGTATGGGGTCTAAAAGAGTGCAGAACCACCCTGAATAATAATAACTGGGTCTCAAAGTCGCACCCCACGTTTCCCAATGAATGAATATTGTTCATATCTGTGTGACTTAAGGTCGTAGTGAATTTACAGTAGTTCCAGAGCTACTTTGGTCTGACGTTGATGTTATATGAGGGCCATAGATTTCAATGTAAACCCTCAAAAAGACACATGAAGGTTGCACCTGCATGATATGAAAAGTCAGAGTCACAACAAAATCACATCAAAGTCACAATGGAGATCACACAATTTAAGTCGAATGGACTGTAAAGGTTAGTGCAAGAACCTGAAAAAAGGGCTCACCTCGTCCTCAGGATCGGGATATGGTCTCTTACATGTGCAGTACAAGCCAAAGAAATTGTCATTGTAATTATTAGCCAGGTTTTTCTTCTCTTTATCCTAACAAAACAGATCACAATAATAAAATTTGCCAATTCCATGCAACCAATCCACCACACTCATCCTAAAATTACATCACCGCTCTAAAGAAAAAATCCGGATACGTTGCGGTCTGCAAGCAGTTTACCGGTATTATGGCTGAAACCAAGAACCCTCCTCCTGATGCTCACGGGTGTCTTTTCGGGCTCATCATTTCTGACGATTCACCGGAGCAAACGATCCAACAGTGAGGCCAGCTGCTCCCATAGGTGATCAAAGAGTTAGCCCTCTTCGGTCAACTCTACGGCCTTGGATTACCAGAGCGACGAGATAGATAGATAGAGATAGATATATATATATATATATCTATCTATAAGCAAAAGATCAATTTTTTTTATATTTATTCTTTTGCTTTCAAGAAGAGATTTGGGGTCGTTTAGTCCCCAGATCTCTCCGTAAAGAAGACCCGTCATCCTTATTACTATTAAAAAGGGATTGTTTACATTTCTTGTAATAGGAATAAAAGTGATCAAAAAAAAAAAGATTATAAAAAAAAAAAAAAAAAAAGGGACAGTTTAAAGTGGAAGTAAACCCACTTTTTTAACTTTTACCTACAGGAAAGCCTATAATAAGGCTTACCTGTAGGTAAAAAAAATATCTCCTAAACCTGTACGGTTTAGGAGATATTCCCCTCGGTATGCGCCGCTGACTGCAGCGGCGCATGCGCACAAGGGGGTTCTCTCCGTGAAAATCCGGCAGCGCTCGCCCGGCCGGATTTAAATCTCCCGCGCGCATGCGCGGGAGTGACGATATCGCGGCTCCGGCCACTCACAGCGCCGGAGCCGCGATACCCGGAAGAGACGCCGAGGGAGCATGTCGGCTTCCTCGGCGTGGATCGGGCGAGATGTCGGGGCCTCGTTCTAAGGTAAGTATTTCATAATGAGCTAGTATGCGGTGCATACTAGCTCATTATGCCTTTTGCTTTGCAGGTTTTAAAAAAAAAAAAAAAAAAAATGCGGGTTTACTACCGCTTTAAGAATATAAAAGAAAATATTATAATAATAATAATAAATAAGTGCTCCCATGCCTCGATCTCACATGGAAACGATGAAACCGGAAATGATGTCACTTCTGGTTTCAGATGCACCATTTCCTGGCCAGTACAGCCAGAGAACACTTCTAACCAAGCCAATTTCTGCTTAGGTTAGGTTTGATAGGCAAGGGAAACATTGGGGGGGGGGGGGGTCGATCAGACCTCTAATGTCTCCATAAAAGAGTACCTGTCATCTGCCCAATATTATCACATAGGGGTCCAATAACTCCTTGTGATGCCAATTAAGTAAAAACAAATAGAAAAATAAAAGTTACATTTTTTTTTTTATAGATTTTCAAAACTATTTATATATTTATAGAAATATTAAAAAAAAAAAAAAAAAATTGGTGTAACCCCCCATTGCCCCGCACACCTGTGCAAATCCAACCCAGGCTGCGTATGTATAACGCAGTCATGCCACACGTGTGACATATCATGGTGACCGTCAGAGTGAGAACAATAATTCTACCACAAGAGCTTCTATTTAACTCTAAACTGATGAGCTGCAAATTCCTTTAAAGCATCACCCATGATGATTTTTGGCACCATAGTATTTGGCGATATCACGAGCGCACGCAATTTTAAGACATGAAATGTTGGGCATCTTGATTTGATGCAACCTCATCTTTTCGAAATTAACTAAAAATGGGTTTTATATTATGAGTTTTTACACTAAAATTAAATTGTATTTTTTTTTTCCTGAAAAAAAAAAAAATAGTTGTGCAAATGTGACAAAGATGTGCAACTATGACCTTTTTATTCTCCAGGGCTTCTGCTTTCAAAAAAATATGTACCGTATATACTCGAGTATAAGCCGAGATTTTCAGCCTCTTTTTTGAGGCTGAAAGTGCCCCCTCGGCTTATACTCGAGTCACCGCTGTCTGACTGCTCGATCAGCGTATCGAGCAGACAGACGGCGGACATTAAAATTTAAAAGCCGCGCCTCCTTCTCCGCCTCCGCCTGTGATAGGCGGAACACTGAATTTCCCAGCAGTCAGTGTTCCACCTATCACGGACATCCGCTCATTCTCATACTACGGACGAGTATGAGAGGATGTCCGTGATAGGCGGAACACAGGCTGCTGGGAAATTGAGTGTTCCGCCTATCACAGGCGGAGGCGGAATTTTGAATTGTAGAATGGCCGCCGTGAAGAGCGGCGATCCATCGGCACGGCACGGGACGGAGGAGGCACGGGACGGAGGAGGCACGGCACGGGACGGAGGAGGCACGGGAAGGAGGAGGCACGGCACGGGACGGAGGAGGCACGGGACGGAGGAGGCACGGCACGGGTCGGAGGAGGCTCGGGACGACGGCGGCTCGGGACGGAGGCTTGGGACACAGGTAGGCTGGACACACACACAAGGCTGCACGGACACACACACACACACACACACACACACACAAGGCTGCACGGACACACACACACACACACACAGGGATGGATGGATGGATGGATACACACACACACACACAGGGATGGATGGATGGATGGATACACACACACACACACACACACACACACACACACACACAGGGATGGATGGATGGATGAATACACACACACACACACACACACACACACACAGGGATGGATGGATGGATGGATGGATACACACACAGGGATGGATGGACGGACACACACACAGGGATGGATGGACACACAGGGATGGACGGACACACACACAGGGATGGACAGCCATGTCTCACCCTCGGCTTATACACGAGTCAATAAGTTTTCCAGTTTTTTGGGGGTAAATTGGGGGCCTCGGCTTATATTCGGGTCGGCCTATACTCGAGTATATACGGTAAAGTTATTTTTAAGTAATTTCATTTGCAAAAATAAAACTTTTTAAATGTACGCAAAAAAATAAAAAATTGCTCTGGAGCCCAACTGGTTACACTACAAACCAGGGGAGGTGTGGGAATCCTCTGGTGTGGGAATCTGCCGGTGTTCTGCCTAACAGAGTCCGGCCATCAAATAGTGTCCGCTCCGTACTGCGCATGCGCAGTATGGAGCAGACGAAGCTTCGGAAAATCTCCAAAGCTGAATGGCGCCTGCGCCGTGAGTGGAGGTGGTAGCCCCACCACCCAAGCGGACATAGGGTTGTGAATTTTAGAGGGCCCCTCGCGGGCGAGCTTCGCTCGCCACGCTTCGGGCTCGGCCTCGCTGCGCTCGGCTCTTTTTTTAATCTAACTCTATGTCCACTTGGATAGTGGGGCTAGAACCTGGACTCACGGCGCAGGCGCCGTTCATCCTCGGCAATTTTCGGAATCTGTGTTCCTGTGTACTGCGCATGCGCAGTACGCAGTGGACACTATCCGATGGAGGACGTTATATGACAAGACACCGGCTTGATAATCAGATAACTTGTACAAACACCACTAACGACCATGGGAAAGGAATACCAATAGGTCAACCCCAGAGTGCAGCACTAGTTATCCACTTGTCCTCATTATAAAGCCTGGCGCCCCTCCACCATAGATACATATACAGTAGGTGTCTGATACCATTATAAATGCCGGTACGTACCGGATATAACTTGCACTCCAGCTGTTTAAACTTGGCATTTCCACAATCGCAGCGAAAGTTCCTGCAGAAAAACAAAAAGAACCCCACATGTTAATTACACAAAGAGAGAACAGAGGGCGGGCGAAAGGCTCCCATTATATAGGAGGGGTTGTGGGGGGGGGGGGGGTGTGGATGGCGGGGTACCTCTTGGTGTAGAGCTCAAACAGGTCGTGGCCTTCATGACACTTGTATGTACAGGCCAGACATATCCCGGCAGGCTCCTCTTTATCTGGGGTGCAGGTACTGCAGGCGTACAGCGCTTGTCTCTTCACATAGCCCTGCAAGGACACAATATATATACAAATATAATAAGATCGTCAGGAAGAAGGGGAGCAGTACGGGGTGGGGGGTGCAAACATGGCCGACACAGACAAGCCCAGCCCACGCACATCTGTAGGGACGCCGGGATGCCGTGCAGACATAGTAGCCTGGCCCATGCATGTCTGTCTGTAGGGATGCCATGCAAACACCTAGGGCTGAAACAACTAATCGATTATGAAATGAATCAATTACTATTTTCATAATCGATTAATCGGCCAGTAACAAAATGGGGTTAAATTTAATGAGTCTGATGATATTTACTAAATTGACCCTTTAATAGTATATCTCTCCTCAAATAGTATTTACACTATATCATTCCTCAAATAGTATATACACTATATCATTCCTCAAATAGTATATACACTATATCATTCCTCAAATAGTATATACACTATATCATTCCTCAAATAGTATATACACTATATCATTCCTCAAATAGTATATACACTATACATCATTCCTCAAATAGTATATACACTATACATCATTCCTCAAATAGTATATACACTATATATCCTTCCTCAAATAGTATATACACTATATATCCTCTAATAGTATATACACTATATATCCTCTAATAGTATATACACTATATATCCTCTAATAGTATATACACTATATCATTCCACTAATAGTATATACACTATATATCCTCTAATAGTATATACACTATATATCCTCTAATAGTATATACACTATATCATTCCACTAATAGTATATACACTATATATCCTCTAATAGTATATACACTATATATCCTCTAATAGTATATACACTATATATCCTCTAATAGTATATACACTATATATCCTCTAATAGTATATACACTATATATCCTCTAATAGTATATACACTATATCATTCCACTAATAGTATATACACTATATCATTCCACTAATAGTATATACCAGGGATATGCAATTAGTGGACCTCCAGCTGTTGCAGAACTACAAGTCCCATGAGGCATAGCAAGACTCTGACAGCCAGAAGCATGACACCCAGAGGCAGAGGCATGATGGGACTTGTAGTTTTACAACAGCTGGAGGTCTGCTAATTGCAGATCCCTGGTATATACAGTATATCTCTCCTCTAATAGTATATAGCCTCTAATGGTATAATATATATATATATATATATATATATATATATATATATATATATATATATATATATATATATATATATATATATCTCTTCTAATAGTACCAGTATATACAATATATCTCTCCTCTAATAGTATATACAGTATATATCCCCTCTAATATATACAGTATATATATCTCTTCTGTCTGTTATTCTCAGAGTGGATTAGATATTTTGCTCCCTAACCATTTAGTTGGTTATTTATATTTACCACTGCATATGGAAATATTTAAGAATAAATGGTCTTTTTTTGAAACTTTACATATTAACGAAATTATACACCGCACTTTTTTTTTTTAAGGTTGTAACCGAATAATCGAAACAATAAAATCAGCCAACTAATCGATTATGAAAATAATCGTTAGTTGCAGCCCTACAAACATTGTAGCCACAGCAGCCAACACAGAGAAGCCGTGCAAACATGGCAGCCACAGGAGCATACATTGATAAGTCAGCCAAATGCACGTCTAGAGGGATGCCGGGAATGCCATGCAAATACAGCAGTCACAAAAGGCAACACAGACAAGCCTGGCCCATGCATTACAGTTCTGTTTAAAAATCTGCAAAACAATCCAACTTTTTTTTTTTCTTTAAATAAAAAAAAAAAAAAAAAGATCTCCGAGTCTGATGATATTTGCCAGATTCACCCTCTATTATATACACACACACAGTACATCTCTCATCTAATAGTATATACAGTACATCTCTTCTGTCTGTTATTCTCAGAGTGGATAGGGATTTTGCTCCCTAACCATATAGTTGGTTAAACCAGGGCTCGACAAACCCCGGTCGCCAGGTCGCATTGGCGACTAGAATTTGTGATCTGGCGCCTGGGGCAGCACAGCGGGGGTATCCTGTCTCCTTCCACCCCCCCCCCCGGCGTGATCGTGTCGGGCCGCGCCGCCGCCGGCCGTTAATTGAGGCCGCGGCTTTGAGGCCTTCTGTGGTCCTATGTTTAGTTCTGTAATCTGGCGCCATCTAGTGGTGGCTGTTGGTATGACAGCCAGCGATGCTAATGAAGCTTTCACTGCCCACCCATCTCACCTTTACTTAGAAAAAAAAAAAAAAAAAAAAATTATATATATATATATATATATATATATATATATATATATATATATATATATATATATATATATATATATATATATATATATATATATATATATATATATATATATATATATATGTGTGTGTGTGTTTAGGAGTTCTAACAACCTAGAGAATAAAATGGTGGTCGTTGCAATACTGTCTGTCACACCGTATTTGTGCAGCGGACTTACAAGCGCATTTTCGGGGAAAAAGTCTTATTTTTTTAATTAAATATAACAGTAAAGTTGGCCCAATTTTTTTTATATTGTGAAAAATAATGTTACACCGAATAAATTGATACCCAACATGTCACGCTTCAAAATTGCGTCCGCTCATGGAATGGCGACAAACTTTTAGCCTTTAAAATCTCCATAGGTGATGTTTAAAAAATTCTACAGGTTGCACGTTTTGGGTTACAGAGGAGGTCTAGGGCTAGAATTATTGCTCTCGCTCTCGTAGACTCGCCGATCACAGAGCGCGCCGCGCGCGCCCCTCAGGGGGCGCGCAGGCCGCTCGTAACCGGGACGACGTCAATAGACGTCGTCCCGGAAATCTAGGTCCGCGCTAATGCCGTCATTCGGCAATAGCGCGGTACCCAAGTGGTTAAGCTGAACCGGTGGTCGGCTTTTTTTTTTCCCCCGCTTCCGCTGTTTGTGAGGAAGGAAAAAATAAAATAAAAAAAATATATGATCACCGAGCTTTTGTTTACATCTTGTGATCAGCTGATCACACAGTAAAGGGCCAGAAGCGGTCCCTTACTCAGATCGGTGATCACCCGAGTCTCAATGACTGTGTGATCACAGCATGCTCTGCGCACGCCTTGCAGGGAGCATGCACAGGGGAGGCCGTCATATGAATTCACAGCCACGCCGTGGTCGTCATTTGGCCATAGCACGGATGTCAGGTGGTTAAAGTCATTTTTCCCAAATACAGTGGGATATAAAATATTGCAACAACCATTTTATTCTCTAGGGTCTTTACAAAAAAAAAATATATATATACATATATATGGGAGGAAGGTGGGTAGATAAGGTAGGTACCTGGGGGTAGGAGCACTTCTCGGCGTCACTCCCCGCCAGCACAGCACACGCCTCATCCTGTAGGGCGTCGTCCTCCTCCAGGACATCCAGCAGGGACAGGACCGGCTCCTCCTCGGCGCTCCTCTTCTCTCCCTGCCTCTCCTCTCCACTTGCCGCCATCCCGCAAAATAGAAAGAGAAAAGAAGCCACTTCCGGGTCCGGCGGGCGGAAGTCGTCGGAGCTGGTTGGCCGAGTCGCTCACTTCCGGCGCCGCTTTTGCGACGATGCGGCGTTTCCGTCAGAATCAGGAAAACCGTCAGATTAGGTGGTGCCAGGCTCAAAGATGGCTTCTCGGTCTCCGACCAACGTGACGTCACGGAGCGTGGAGAGCATGGAGGTGAGCGCGGAGCTGACGGGCAGTGATGGCGGGCGGCGCCCGTTCCGGGTGAGCTGTGAGCGGACTCTGCGGGGCCTGCTGGGCGGACTGGAGCGACTACAGGGAGAGGTCACCGCCGAGTTGAGCCGACTGGTGGAGCAGGAGAAGGGCGGAGCCTCCGACACAGGTGTGTGTGTGACCAATCAGAGCCGAGCAGAGACCGGCACCGGAAGTGACCGGGGCGCCATGTTTTTGGCAGGATTCTTTATATTTACTGAATAAATATAAGAAAAACGTTACAATGGGCCATTTAACAGAACAAGAGGGAGAACATCTGAGAAGATCACTGTGGCCTTTTTAATTCTCTCTATCAACTCTCTCACCCCCCTCCTTCTCCTCCACTCCCTTTCATACCCCCCCCCCCCATCATTGGTGTGTCAGTGGGGTCTAGTTCCAGCAGATTTAGTGATGTCACTGCTGTGCTGATCAATGTTCTCCTTGCTGGAGGCTCAGACATGGGGGGAGGCAAAGCCCCGCCTCTACCATATGTTTTGTCATATTCCCATCGCACACATTCCTGGTGTAACCTCTCAGGGTTTGGGTGCTGCAGCAACAACAACCAGCTGGATACGGGTTCAAGTCACAATGTAGATATTTGCCAGCACACGAGGATTGGCACAAAGTGGCGTCTAAACGCAGACATCTCCAGTCTCTCTGAAGATGCGCGAGACGCCTACATTTCTGCAGTGGCTCCTGCAAGCGCCTCCCGATCTCCCGGGAAAGATCGATGCGACGGCTGTCCCTCCTGCTGCCCACCGATCATCCCCAGCTTCTCTGTTTACTCCTCCCCTGTCCCCCTCTGCGCCCTTCTCTGCCCCCCCCCCTCATCCCCCTGCAACGGGCTCCCCCCATCTGTTTAGGCCCCTGACATCTCACCAAAGCCCCCCCCCCAAAATAAAATATTGTAAAAAAATGCAAAAGTGTAAAATAAAAAAAAAGCATTGTGGAAAAAAAAAAATCAAATACTAAAAGTAAAAAAACTGACACTGCTTGAAAATTACTTGGAACCCCCAACCATTATATATATTTTTTTCAGAAACCCTAGAGCAGGGATATGCTATTAGCAGTCCAGCTGTTGCAGAACTACAAGTCCCATGAGGCATAGCAAGACTCTGACAGCCACAAGCATGACTCCCAGAGGCATGATGGGAAATGTAGCATTGCATATCCCTGCCCTAGAGAATAAAATGGCGGTTGTTGCAATACTTTCTGTCTCACACTGTATTTGCGCATCGGGTTTACAAGCGCACTTTTTTGTGAAAGATAATGTTACACCAAGTAAATTGATACTTAACATGTCACTTTTCAAAATTGTGCCCGATCGTGGAATGGCGACAAACTTTTACCCTTACAGAGGAGGTCCAGGGCTAGAATTATTGCTCTCGCTCTATCGATCACGGCGATACCTCACATGTGTGGTTTGAACATAATTTTCATATGCGGACGCTACTCACCTATGCGTTCGCTTCTGCGTGCGAGCTCCGTGGAACGGGGCACTTTCAATTTTTTTTATTTTATTTTCTTATTTATTTTACTTTTTATTTTGACACTATCCCTTTAAAAAAAAAAAAAAAATGGGGTCACTTTTATTCCTATTACTGGGTTACAAGCAAAATAGGGATTGTAGGTTTGTTCTTAAAGTGGTTTTCCACACAGCAAAAAAAAAAAAAAAGGCTTAAAATTCCTGAAAACAAAAATGTAACTCATTCTCTAAATGTCTGTTGCTAGGGGGACCCTCATAGTCTGCCTCCTTCAGTGCCTGGGCTCCTGATGTCACTTCCCCTCGGCGCAGGAAGGGCTCAGCTCCGCCCCCTCTCTCCTGTCAGTCATCTGGGACACAAGACAGGTCCCAGATGACTGCGCAGCCAATCACGGTGCGCGGCTCCCTGCTCGCGCATGCGCAGTGGCTGCCTGGCTGTGAAGGCACAGCTGGGTGCCCACATTTGCAAAAGAGGAGTGGGGGGATGACCGGGGCTTCGTTCACCCCCCCCCCCCCCCAATCGCTGGACCCTGGGACAGGTAAGTGTCCGATTATTGAAAGTCAGCAGCTGCAGTATTTGTAGCTGCAGACTTAATTTTTTATTTTTTTTTCAGGGAAACTCCTCTTTAAGTTGAATCAGATTTCAAGTCGGAACAGGTACATTTTTTTTTTTTTTTTAAGTGTAGCTCCGGTCAAAAAAAAAAAAAAAAAGATTTTTACGTTTTTTTGAATAGGGATGGGTTAACACCTCTGTAACTTTTTTTGTTTTGTTGTTTTGCTGTCTGTGCCCCTGTTCACAAGATTTCGCCCCACTTTCTGTCCCAATGACAATTGGATTTTGAAAATTTTGGGTTGTTGTGAAGGATTGGTGATAACATAACTCTTAGGCTGGGTTCACACCGCTGCGGGTGGGAGATCCGGATGTGATTCGCACCGCACTGCAGTGCAAATCACATCCGATCTGTCTGTGCGATGCGAGTTCAGCCATACAGATAGTATGGCTGAATTCGCATCGCACCCGCCGCAAACTCGCACAGGACCCTTTTTTTGGTCCGCATCAGAATCGGATCGCATGGGTGTTCACACCATGCGATCTGATTGCTGTCCGAGTTTGCAGATCGCACTGCGATATGCGGACTGGTCTGGGGGTGTCATTAAGATTTCATTGACACTCCCAGCAGTCCGCATAGGGCAGTCGCATGCCGTCGGGAGGCATGCGATGCGGGAAAACGCAGCGGATTCGCAGCGTTCCCGCATCGCTGTGGTGTGAACCTAGCCTTACAGAAGAGAATTTCCCTTTACCCTACGGGGAGATTTCCTTTCACTTCCTGTTCGTCTCCCTCCGTTTGTAAGTTGGATGTTGATAGGAATATCGTTGTTATGGCAGCAGCTAGCTACCATAACTCCAGCATCCTCTTCTTCAGCAGGCGGTCCGGTTTCAGATAAAAGTGGTCTTCGCCGCAAAATTTATTTTTTTATCAGCAGTGGGAGAGGGGCTCCCCTCCCGCCGTGCTCCGATGCTCTCCCCTGCTTACTGGAGCTGTCGGTAGCGGCGGAGTCGATCGGATCCTTCTTCTGGCTTGACATGGAGCTGAGTGAGGGGAAGATGGCCCCCCACCCATCTCCATATCATTGCAGGGCGGAAGCGACGTCAAAATGTCACTTCCACCCATAGCTCTTAAAGGCCCATTTTTTTTTTTTTTTTTTTTTTATTGCATTTCAGTGTTTAAGAAGTCCTGCCATGCTTTTTTTTCTATTACAAGGGATGTTTACATTCCTTGTAATAGGAATAAAAGTGACACAATTGTTTTTTAGAACAGTATAAAAATAAAAGTTAAAATAAATGTAGCACTGACCCCCAAAGGAGCTGCTGATATTTGATTGGGCCTGCACTCTGCTATTACACCCCAATAACTTTGCTCAATCCCCTTGACACAGCTGTGGTGCAGAAGTTAATGTTGATGTGAAGCTAATAACAGAGGATGACCCCACAATGTACAATACAACAATAGTGTACATTTACCTGGGTATCCATTGCTCCACCAGTGGGAAGAAGGATCAAGCTTCACACCAATTGTAATTAACCAGAATGTGTTTTTTACTGGAACTGTTATAAAACGGTAATTACAATAACTGCACCGTCACACAAGTGTAATGCAACAGCACAGTGGGTATTCTCAACAAGTTTAACATATAAGGTACTACTGAATAACCCTTGCACGCGTGTCTCCAAGTGGGGCCAATGCTCAGAGTGACAATGCCTTGACTCCGGGCACCTTCCCACTTCCAGCGCGCTGTGATAAATACAGAAATGCACAGCTATCAAAACTATGCAATACAATTGCTAGGGAGCTCCCCCTGCTTTATGATGCAGTCCTTTATTAAAGTGGTTGTAAACCCTTACAAACCACTTTGACCTACAGGTAAGCCTAGATTAAGGCTTACCTGTAGGTCCAAGCAATATCTCCTAAACCTATATGGTTTAGGAGATATTTCCCCGAAAACTGGGCACCGCTGTCTACGGCGCATGCGCCGTAGACAGCGGCACGCAGGCGCACTGAGCGCGTCATTTCCAAAAATGGAGCTGTGTCGACTCCCGTGCGCATGCGCGGGAGTGACGTCATCGCGGCTTCGCCGAAATGACAGCGGCGGAGCTGCGAGACGCCACCAGCAAGATGGATGCGCCGGACTACAGGGGACAGCGGCGACTTCGCTGGCTCCTGTGTCAGGTAAGTGACACATAATGGGCTACTATGCGATGCATAGTAGTCCATTATGCTTTGCCTTTGCAGGGAATGAAAGAGGAAGTAAACCCATCAGGGTATACTTCCTCTTTAATTGTGGTTGAATGCAAGGCCTTGCAATAAAGATATAGTCTTTAGTCTTCGGTCTTCTGCTAGCTATTGTGTTGAAGTAATTGTAATCCAAGGGGGTCTAAGAAACAAAGAATAGGTAGCACACTTATAACTGCCTGCGGTATAGTTATCTCCAAATCACTTAGTGTCAATTCTCAGTGGCGTACAGGCTTGAGGCCCGCTTAAACTCAGTCTAATAGTGTGGCACCTCCTCTGTGGGACTACAGGTCCCTGAAACACTGCGGTGTAAGTCTAAGCCCTTGTACACACGGTCGGAGAATCTGTTGGAATGAGTCTTATCGGACCGCGTCGTCAGATAATCCGACTGTGTGTGGTATGCATCGGACTGATTCCGTCCGAATCTCCGTCCGACCCAAATTTTCCAACATGTTGGAAATATTTTCCGACCAACTGGGCCGGACGGACCTAATCCGATCATGTGTAGAGCATTTTCATCGGACCAAGAGCCACACATGCTCAGATCAAATTCCTACATCAAAGCTATTGGCTACTAGCCTGAATGTAGTCCCATCGTAACGAAATTACGTCATCACGTTCTGAAAGATCGGATTTTTCGCCAACTTGGCCCGACCGTGTGTATGCAACAGTTTCGGACACAATCTGTCGGGCAAAATCCGACGGATTTGGTTGGCAAAATCTCCGACCGTGTGTACAAGGGCTAAGATTGTAAAAGTGCGCTAAGGATTATGGGCAGCAGCCCTCTCACCCAAACCAGGTCTGGAAGAATAGGAAACCTCCGCACCAGATGTCTCGGTCCTCGCTGCGGTCACGCCGCCACACTGTTCCGTTTTACAGGGTCACCAGGAGCTCTCAGTTACCTCCGTCAGGGTGACTCTGGATGCTTCCCGATCCGATCACACTGCTGCTCCAGCACCCTGTGGTGTCCAGTTCTCCTCTGGCTTCAAATCCGTTCCACACCGAGCAGGCCACGGTGCTGTGAGGTACACACACCCAGAGCTCCATGCGTCCAGAAGAGAAAGAAAATGGCCTTTTATATCCCACCCAGCATGCAGTTCAGTACTGAGTGTTCATGGGTAGGTCACTTGGCATTGTGGGTAGGTAGGTCACTTGTATAATGTAAACAAACAGTCACTTCCTGTAACATTTCTCCATGTTCTTGAAAAAGAAAATACACTAAGTCCATTCCACGTTTAGGTCACCAGATGGTGCCAAATACCAATTTAGAACACTGCCATAGATTAACATTACATAACATTAACAGGCATGAATACCAGCACTACATAAATAAGTTTTTTTTTTTAAACGCGCCCCGTCCCGCTGAACGGCCTACGTGAGTAGCCAGAAAACGGTGTTCAAACCAAACTATGTGAGGTATCACCGCGACCGGTTGAGCAAGAGAAATAATTCTAGCCCTAGATCTCCTCTGCAACTCAAAACATGCAACCTGTAGAATTTTTTTTTTTTTTAAAGTCGCCAATGGAGATTTTTTTTTAAGGGTAAAATTTTTTTGCCATTCCACAAGCGGGCGCAATTTTGAAGCGTGACATGTTGGGTGTCAATTTACTCCGCGTAACATTATCTTTCAAAATATAAACAAATTGGGCGAACTTTACTGTTGTCTTATTTCTATAATTCAAAAAAGTGTATTTTTTGTAAAAAAAAAAAAAAAAGTGCGCTTGTAAGACCGCTGCGCAACTACAGTGTGACAGAAAATATTGCAGCGACCGCCATTTTATTCTCCAAGTTGTTAGAAAAAAAAAACACGATATATATTGTTTGGGGGGTTCTAAGTAATTTTCTAGCAAAACAAACTGTTTTTAAATGGTAAACATCACATCTAAAAAAGGGGCTTGGTCCTTAAAGGGATGAGGTGACAACCCTATCATCCTCCATACAGTGACAGTGCAGAACAAGGCATGGTAAGTCGGTAATGGAGAAACGATCAGCTGCTGGAAAATCGCACCCAATACTGGTGACTTGTCCTTGGTCCTCCGCTGGTCCTTTTTTTTTTTTTTTTTTTTTTGGCACAGCTTCCCGGGGGTCAGTTCCTCTTAATTCAATGTTCTGATTTTATTTAAAGGTGTAGAAGAAGTGGAGGAGGAAGATGACGATGATGATGACGAGGAGGAAGATAGCGATGAAGAGGACGGCAAAAACAACGGGATTCACCTCAGTGCTCCTCCTACAAAACGGAAAAAGACTTAGCGACTCCAAGACTCTCATCCACAGGGGGGACTATGGGAATGGGACTTCCTGTGCAGCACCGGACATCGATCGGGGGGGCAGATGGCTGCAGGAGATTGTGGATCTGTTCAGGACTGATAACCGATAACCGCTGCGTGAGCTGCCTCCGCCGACCTTGTTTTTAGAGGTGCCAAACCTGGGGCTGGTTTGTCTCTTCCTAGGAAGTCACTGACCTGGAACGTGCACAGAGAATAGGAGTCGTTTCAGACTTCACTGGATGCATACATGTCCCAGGCCAGTGACTTATTGGATATTGAAGCTCTGGCCAGGGATGACTCCCTGGAGATCGCACCTTTTAAAAACCAAGTCGACCATGGCAGCTTCCACAGAATTACTGAGAAGTGCAACCAGCTTTTAATGAGCTTAGACCCCCCCATACACACTATTAGATTTTCTGCAGATTTTTTGTCTTCAGATTTACCAAAACCATGTAGTGCAAGGGCCTGGCCTGATTGCATACAAATTGAAGCTCTTAAGGTTTGACCTCATATTATTATATGGTTTTTGGTAAATCTGAAGACACAAATCTGCAGAAAATCGAATAGTGTGTATGGGGACTTAAAGTGATTGTAAACCCTTCCAGCGAAGTGACTGGCCTCACGTGAATACATAGAGATGAAACAGATCCTCCTACATAAGTTGTACCTCTTTATCTGCAGTCTTCTCTTCTTTACAGCCGTTCAAAGTTCAGAATTGATAAATCTTGTCTGAGCCATCAGAAAAACAAAAGGGGGGCTGAGAGCTGAAGTTACATTCTGGAAAGCTTTGAGAGCTCATTGGAGAAAAGAGACCCCCCCCCCCCAGGATGTCATTCACAGGCTGTGTGCTGGAGCTCCCTTTCCCATCATCTTTTTTTTTTTTTTTTTCTCTGGGTGTCAGAAGTGACTCATGCTGACAGCAGAGAAAGGAGGCAGCAGACATGTCACTTTGTACTCTGGACTGAGACAAGTACGCACTATAGAGGGATATGCTTTGTTCATATTTCATGTCTGAGGTTTACAGCCGCTTTAACAAATAACAGATACCTGTGTGACTGGGATCTGATGGAAGCTGTCACAGAAGTCTCAGGTCAATGACTTGGTAGATAAGTGTGTTGGCAGATCTATGGCAACCAGTCAGCCATTCACCGGTTATAATAATTGCAGCCGCTGACGTTCACCTGTTCTAGGCCAGTGGTGGCGAACCTTGGCACCCCAGATGTTTTGGAACTACATTTCCCATAATGCTCCTGCACTCTTCAGTGTGGTTGAGCATCATGGGAAATGTAGTTCCAAAATATCTGGAGTGCCAAGGTTTGCCATCACTGTTCTAGGCTGTCACTTTGTATCTTTGTTGTGTTGAACAGAAATCCACGTTTCAGGTAAATTTTATATTGTGAGATCGCAAAATAAACTTTATATAAAAGAGAGGTGAGTTATGTAGTGTGCGGTTCCATATGACGATCCTGACTGAAGAGCTGAACGAGTGGGAAGATATCCCATTGGAATACAGATATGATGATGTTGGTCAGGCGTTGGACCCCATCTGTATATGAAGGAGAATGCCAAGTTTTTGAAAATAGTTTTCTGTCAACTGGGGCATTCCTGGGGGATCCAGGAGCAAGCAGTGTGTGTGTGTGTGTGTGTGTGTGTGTGTATATACATATATATTATAGTGGAACCTTGGATTACAAGCATAATCCATTCCAGGAGAATGCTTGTAATCCGAATTGCTCGCATATCAAAGCGAGTTTCCCCATAGAAGTCAATGGAAACTAAGATAATTCATTCCATAATGACTTTATTGCATGTAATACCGCATGTGGCCAGAGGTAGGGGGGGGTGCCGGAGAGCCTCGGAAATACTCGGGGACAGCTCGGCTGAACTCGGAAATATTCGGATTCCGAATCATGCAGAGTATTTCCAAACCGCTCCGAACCATTCCGAGTATCCCTGGCGCCCCCGCACCTCTGGCCAAATGTGGTTCTGCACCGCCCATTAGCTTGAATTCTGCATGTTTTGCGAGACAACGCTTGCAAACCGAGTCACGATTTAAACAAAAAAAAAAAGGGGGTTACTCTTTAGTCTTTCAAAATGCTCGTTAACTGCGTTACTCGTAAACCAAGGTTCCACTGTATATAAAATGGTGAGAGCACCACCATTTAAGAATGTGTGTAGGAAAAGTTTAATGGTCAGAAGCAGGGCTGGGAGGGGGGGGGGGGCAGCTGCCCTGGGCACTGTGGTATCATGTAAGGTGGGGGGGGGTTTGCTTTGGGAGATGGAATTAGTGTTAGTAGAGTTTATTGGGGGGTATTTGTGCTAGGAGGGGAAATTTGGAGAGAAGGATCTGTGCAAGGGGGAGGGATTTGTACT
The DNA here is from genome assembly GCF_037356315.1 of Lithobates pipiens. Classification (NCBI taxonomy): domain Eukaryota; kingdom Metazoa; phylum Chordata; class Amphibia; order Anura; family Ranidae; genus Lithobates; species Lithobates pipiens. Next base: position 13,261,703 of record NW_027507825.1, read on the forward strand.
GCAGTGGGCGTGGGAGGATTTGTGTTTAGAGGGGAAATTTGAGTGGTAAAGAATTTGTGCTATAAGTGGAATTTTGGAGAGGATTTGTGCAAGGGGGAGAGGTTTTTTCTTTTTTTACTAAGAGGGAAAATTTTGAGGGGTAGAGGATTTGTGCTAGAAGGGATGATATTTTTGGTGGGGGATTTGAGCTGGCAGGGAGTTTGCAAAGTGTAACAAGGGGTTCAGCAAGAAGGCAGATTTGTACTGGGAGGAGGGGAAATTGTAGGGGTAAGCTTTCAGATCGGTGCTAGATTTTTTTTTTTTGGGGGGGGGGGGGGGAGAAATTATTTTTCATACATCAAGGGACACAGAGTCAGGCTAATATTCATTACCTACTGGGTTATACTCCATCTCCAGATGAAGGACATGGGTAGACCAAAGGTCTTTAGACAGGAAGTGATCCCCTATATAAACCCTCCCATACAGGAAGTACTTCTGTTTTTTACCAGTGTCTGCAAGGTGGATGGCACGGTTTTGTTTGAGCTCTCTGAGCTCCAGGTCTCTAGTCCCACAAACGGTTCTTAAATGGGTTTGACCGATCGGATCCATTTGACACAGGCTTGATATGCTTGGATAAATGGTACCCAAGCCTCTCAAAGAAGACTCGAGATCCTGCAAGGTTTTGCCTGTAATGCGGCCTCCGGGCGCTGGTCCCTGCAAAGTGGAATCCTGGACACCACAGCGCTAAGGCATTCCTGCAGGGTGCTGTACAGATCCAAGGGAGTGGACCCTAAACATGAAAAGGGTAGCCAGTCCTTGAAGGTCCTCCAGCGACAGGAACCCGCCATGATGGGTGAAGTTTGGGCTCTTCGTTTCTAAGCTGCCCTGCACCTGGACGGGTAAGTGAAAACCCTTTACTATTATTGTGAGGTGTCCCAGTGATTGTAACTATCAGTCGAGCTAGCTAGAGTCTGGACACCTGCGTGCGGTGACCATATGGGGGAGTTCTGGGCTAGCTGTAGGTGTTTTTTGCTTGTGTCTGGCTGTTTTTTACCTGTATGATGGCGAACGGCGGTGCGCCATTTCGCCTTGGTTGACCATCGCGCATGTGCATTTGCAAGAGTTCTGCTGTGCTCAGCAGTTGTTTGGCAGCCATGGCGCACGGGCATTTGCTAAAGCACCGCTGGACTTAGCTGTTTGTTTGGCGGGCATGGCGCATGTGGCTTTGCCACATGTGCAGTAGCCTTTATCTGGGCGCACAACGATTTGCATCATATGCGAATACAGCCACGCCCATTCGCCGGGAGTGTGCACGCACAGAATGTTTCGGTGCACACCCAGCTTATTTAAGCTTTGTCGACCAAGCATGCAGTGCTTCCAGAAGGCAGCGGTGGGACACAGAGTAGGCACTTGCAGCGGTTAATCTTTCCTTACCCGGGTCACATGAGTCACAAAGTGTTGCTTGGAAGGCTAAAGGTGCTTAGCAGGATTGTTGCATAGGGGCTTCTTGAGCCCTATTAAAGGTTCTCCCTTCTGAGGTGTGTTAATACTACACCCAAGGTACTCTCTTTTTGTGGCTTGTAAATGTCTTCAAAAAAGAGGAGTGGGACTAACCCTATAGGGAAGGGCACACCTATGTCATCAGTAGTTCCTGATGAACCTAGTCGTATCCCTAGTGTTGTATCCCCTGAAGGACCAGAGGCTTCCGGGTAATCTAAGTCGCTGCGCCTATGTGGTATTGTGCCTAAAGTCAATGCTGCTGCTTCACCCTTTATCACCAAGGATGAACTGTCCTCGGCACCTAGCCAGGTTAGAGTGCAGGATTGCTGGCATGATTGCCTCCATCCTGCAGGGTGGCAAGAAGCGTGACAGAACCCCCTCCCTGGAGCCTCCTAGTCTGGAGCAGGAATGGGTTGAGGATGGGGAAGAGCTTAAAGCTCAGGATTCGGTGGAGTGCCCAGCAGATGAGTCCGACCAATCTGGACAAGAAGATATCCACTCGATGTCTGCCTCTCAGTCGCAGAGGCTTTTGATCCTGATTCTGACCAAAATGGTTGGTTCTGCCTTTAAGTTGCCTCTTGCAGAGGTCACTGAGCCCTCCCTGCTCCTCTTTGGGGTCCCTGAGGCCTCTTCAGGCCGCACAGGCTTCCCCCCTACACCCTCTGTTGGAACAGGTGGCGTGTGCTGATTGGGAACACCCTGACAGGATTTTTGTTAGGTTTTCCCTTCTATATCCCATGGATGAAGAGTTCATTAAGAAGTGGAGCATGCCAGCCATAGATGCAGCAGTCTCTTCCTTAAACAAGAACTTAAACTTGTCCGGTAGATAAAGCACAGGGCTTAAAGCGGGAGTCCGCCGGGACTCCACGTTTTTTTTTTTTTTTAAAGCCAGCAGCTACAAATACTGCAGCTGCTGACTTTTAAAATAGTGACACTTACCTGTCCAGCGCACCCGCGATGTCGGCACCCGAAGCCGATCTCTAGATCGTCTGTCGGGTGCTGCCGCCGCCATCTTGGGTATGGGAATCAGGAAATGGAGCCTTTCGGCTTCATTTCCTGGTTCCCTACTGCGCATGCGCGAATCGCGCTGCGCAATAAGGACGGTCCCCGCTGCCTCTGGGATCTGTGTGTTTCCCAGCAGGCAGCGGGGCACTTGCGGAAAGGGGCGGGCACTTGCCGAAAGGGGCGTAATCTATGCCCCTTTCTGCAGAGAGCTAACCCGGAAGTGGGTGCAGAATACCTGTACTGTACAGGTATCTGCACCCCCCCTCCCCCCTGAAAGGTGCCAATTGTGGCGCCGGAGGGGGGGGAGGGTTCCGATGAGCGGAGGTCCACTTTAGGGTGGACCTCCGCTTTAAAGGACCCTGTTGACAAGAAATTGGAGTCATTATTATAGGCTTCCTTTTTCTTTGGCCAGTTCAGCTATTCAGCCAGCTGTTGCAGCAATTGGCATCTGTCAGTCCGTAAAAGGATCAGGTCAAACGGCCTGATAAACCTAACCAGGAGGATGATCTTCCTGAAAGTAAGATAGATATTCCTCGAGCACTGTGTTTTGCTGTTGACACCTTTTAAAGGATTCAATACAGCAGGCTTCTCGTTTTGGCTCTCTTGTCTGTACATATGCGCAGACTTTTGTGGCTTAAGAACTGAAAAAAGTTAATGGCAGGTTTCCATTTTCATGGGGAACATTTTATTTGGTGATCGTTTGGACAATTATATCCAAAAGAGTTCTAGATGGAAGAGTTCTCTACTTGCTGTGAAGAAAAGCACCAGACGTTCCTCGTTTTAAAGCCGCGGGGACTGCTTCCTCAAATGTCTCAGCATCAAGGTGGTTCCGCTGCCAACAGGGTGCTAGGGCCAAGGGCAAGCAACAGAGCAAGGACCAGAAGAAGCCCTGGGTCCAAAGGTCTTCTAAACCCAGCACTAAGTCCTCCTTTTGAGGGGACGCCCCCACTCCATCGTGTTCAAAAAGGTCCTAGCACCAGTACTGGGTCTTTTAAGGGCCCAAGGGATCCTGGTGCTTGGGTGTCTGGATGGCCTCCTGCTCAGAGATCACTCATTACAGGCTCTAGAACAGAGCATAATATGCACAGTGCAGTATTTGAAAAGCTTAGGCTGGATCATAAATACCGAAAAGTCAGCCATGAAACCAGTTCAGAATCTAAAGTATTTAGGTCTGATCCTAATACGGTTCAGGCAAAAGTATAATTGCCACCTGTAAGGATCTGTGCCCTGAAGGTTGAGGTGCGTCAGATAAGGGGCACTAGACAACCCTCCGTTTTTGGCTCTGTATGAGTTTTCTAGGGAGGATGGTATCCTTCTTTGAGTCGGTGCCCTATGCCCAGTTCCATTCCAGGCCTTTACAACAAGACATCTTCGCTTGGAACAGAAGAGGACAAGCCCTGGAATATTCAATGTGCTTATCTCCTCGGGCATGCTTAAGCTTAAACTGGTGGTTGCAAGATCTTGCGAAAGGGAAAATCCTTTCACCCGGTAACTTGGAGAGTACTGACTACAGATGCCAGTTTCTCAGGCTGGATAGTGACCCTAGAAGGGCTCACAGCTCAGGGGAAATGGTGAGGGACAGAACAGATCCTGCCCATCAATGTCCTGGAATTACGGGCAGTACGTCTGGCCCTGCGGTCATGGAAGGTGGAGTTCAGGACCGCCCTATCAGGGTTCAGTCCAACAATGCCACTGCAGTGTCCAATATAAACCACCAAAGCAGTACCAGAAGTCATTCAGCTCTGAAAGAGGGGGAAAACATACTAGCCTGGGCAGAGGAACATGTGCCGATTCTGTCAGCCGTCCATAACGCGGGAGTAGAGAACTGGAAGGCAGATTATCTCAGCCACCAGCAGATCTGCCCAGGGGGAATGGCCCCTACACCCAGAGGTGTTCCAGGAAATTTGCCCGGTTTGGGGGTGGCCAGAGGTTGACCTATTGGCATCCAAGTTCAACAACAAGCTACAGCAATTTGTGTCCCGAACAAGGGATCCTCTGGCAATCGGAGCAGATGCTCCAATAGTTCCATGGAGCCAGTACTCCCTGGTTTATGCTTTCCCTCCAATCCCTCTCCTTCTACATTTGTTGTGCAGGATTCGGAGAGAGGGGGTTCCAGTCATTCTGGTGGCACCAGCCTGGCCCAAAAGCCCCTGGTTCCGGGAGATTGTGAGACTGACAAAAGATGGGCCATGGACGATTCCACGTCGCCCCGATCTACTGTCTCAAGGTCCTATATTCCCCCCAATTTACAGTCTAAATTTGACGGAATGGCTATTAAAGCCAGGGTGCTGAAAGACCATTGTATCTCGGGACCAGTAGTGTCTGCCCTAGAGAATGCTAGAAAAGCTGTCACTAGGAAGATTTGTCATAAGGTCTGGAAGACTTATATTGCTTGTTGTGAAGCCAGAAAATGGCATCCTCTGAAATACGTGATTGGGAGGATTCTTTCTTTTCTACAGTCGGCTATGGAAATCAGATTAGCTTTGAGTACAATCAGGGGTCAGATTTCGGCCTTGTCAGTATTCTTCCAAAGGCCTTTAGCATCCCATTCGTTAGTATAAACCTTTATGCAGGGGGGGCGACTCGTTTGTTTCCCCCCATTAGGTCACCTTGGTGCTGTCTGTGTTACAGAAACAAACATTTTGAACCTATCAAGGAAATTCAATTAGACTTGCTGTCACGCAAGCTAGCCTTCCTGATGGCTAGAAGGGTTTTGGAGTTGGCGTCCCTTTCGTGCAGGGGACCATACTTGATTCTTCACCACGACAGGGTCGTGTTCCGACCTGTTCCATACTTTTTGCCAAAAGTGATGTTGGCCTTTCATTTAAATCAGGACATTATCTTGCCTCTTTTTTTTTTTCTCAGCCTTTGCTTGGCAGAAGAGAGACAACTGCATTCATTGGACGTTGTCTGGGCAGTCGAGGTTTATTTTTTCTAGATATGAGGACCCAAGAAGGGGCAGGCAGCTTCCATTGCCAATTGGGTTTGTCAATTGTTCATTCAGGCCTACGGCCTGAAATATAAAGCTCTTCCCTTTAGGGTGAGAGCTCATTCTACCAGGGGTGTAGGAACCTCCCTGAGCTTTTCGCCATCGGCTAGCTGTGGCTCAGATTTGTAAGGCTGCTACCTGGTCTTCAGTGCATACGTTCACAAAATTTTATCAAGTGGATGTTCGAGCACGCGAGGATTCGGCTTTCGGCCACCGTGTACTGTGGGCTGCCATATAAGTTCTGATGGCTATTGTTTTTGGCAGGGTGTCTCCCTCCCCTCAAGGCTATTGCTCTGGGACATCCCAGTAAATAATGAATATTAGCCTATGTGGTTGGTGTCACATGGTGACCCCACCCCCTTTATGATGTCACAGTCCCGGAGGATGCTGGGACTGTCGCCATGTGACACCAACCCATGTGACCAACCCATGTGACATAAACCCATGTGACACCGCCCCTTGTCCCTATATAAGTGGCAGCGCAGCTCGTCCCTGGCATTGCGGCCGGAGAGATCGTCGAGTCAACATCTCCTGGAGAAGAAGAAGAAAAACGGTCGGCGGCGGCGGCGACAGAAGACCGGGCCACCGCCTGTAAAAGAGCTATAAGAAGGCGCAGTGGCCCGGCAGAAGAACCGAAGAGGGGGGACAAGACCCCCGAAGTCGGAAGAAGAGGCCGCGGCGACGAAGAAGAATGCCGGGCTCCTCCGCTAGTAAAAGAGCTACAAGAAGATAGCGGAGGAGTCCGGCGAGAAGACCCCCGAAGACGGAAGACCCCCGGAGCTGTGCAATAAAGTATTTTATCTCGTGTGTTGTGTTTTTTTTGTACTTTTATTTGACAGGTGAATGGGTAGGGGTACATTGTACCCCATACTCATTCACATGGGGGGGGGGGGGCGGTATCCGGGGGCCCCCTTATTAAAGGGGGCTCCCGGATTCCGATAAGCCCCCCGCCCGCAGACCCTGACAACCAACGGCCAGGGTTGTCGGGAAGAGGTCCTTGTCCTCATAAACATGGGGACAAGGTGCTTTGGGGTGGGGGGGCCGCGCGGCCCCCCCTTCCCCAAGGCACCCCCCATGTTGAGGGCACGCGGCCTGGTACGGCTAAGGAGGGGGGGGGGGCGCTCGCTTCCCCCCCCCCTTTCCTGGCCGGCCGGGTAGAGTGCTCAGACAAGGGTCTGTTGTGGACTTGGGGGGGACCCCCACGCCGATTTTTTTCGGCGTTGGGGTCCCCCTTTAAGTCCATACCAGGCGGCGGGGCCAGCGACGTCTCCTTCGCGGGCCCCGCCTACCTGGAGACCCGCTCGAAATGAGCAGACTTTTCTCCGGGTGGGAAAAGTCCGCTCATTTCAAAAGTACGGCGGACTGGCATACACACGGCCGGATTGTCCGCCGAAATGCGAGTCCGGCGGGAAGATTGGAGTGCAACACGGAATTATAAGTCCGCCGTACTTTCGGGTCAAAAAAGTATGCCGGAGGCTACACACGGGGGGATTGTTTGGCGGACTTGAGTTTGCCGGACTTTTCCACCGGATTGTTTGATCGTGTGTACGCGGCATTACAAAACTGAAGTACTTCCGCTATGGAGGAGGTTAGATAGGGGATCACTTCCTGTCTACAGACCTTTGGTCTACCAGTGTCCATTCACCTGGAGATGGAGTATAACCCAGCATGTGTCCCATGAAGTACTCAAAGAAAGGATTTTTTTTTTTCCATCATACTTAACTGTAAAATCCTTATTTTTATTTTTTTTTTAAACACAAAAGGCTCATTTATCTCTGTACTGATCAGAAGGTATATCCGTCACGTTTCGGGGGCTCACAAGTCCCTCAAGGCTTATATGCCAGAACGTATTAAATATAATAAAGGATTGCCTGTCTGGCAGCCTCATTCTATAAAGCCTTGTTCACAGTGGGTGATTTATTCCATGTCAATGTTGAGTCCAGTATTAGTCACAAAGGGAGGTCAAAAAGTAATCTAATGCGTTTTGAGTCCTCACAGATCATCCTTTATCAGGACTTATAAGCTGGCAATTATTGAAGAGAATATTGTAAAGGGAGTTGTGGGAAAGAGTATTAGGCCTCGAACACATGGGGCAATTTATTCCCATGCAAGGCCATGTTTACCAGAATGGACATGCACAGGTGTTGTGTGCATCCCCGTGCCAGTAAAACACGACCTTGCATAGGACACAGAATAAATCGCCTCATGTGATCGAGGCCTAATCCTCTTTCCGACAACTCCCTGTCCAATATTCTCTTCAATAATTGCCAGCCTACAAGCCCTCACAAAGAATGGTTTGTGAGCACCCAGAACGCGGTGGACATACTTTTGGACCTCCCTTTGTGACCAATACTGGACTCATCCTTGATTTGTGGCTCTCTCGTTCTTTTTATATATACAGTATCTCACAAAAGTGAGTACACCCCTCACATTTTTTGTAAATATTTATTTATTTTATTTATCTTTTCATGTGACAACACTGAAGAAATGACACTTGTCTACAATGTAAAGTAGTGAGTGTACAGCTTGTATAACAGTGTAAATTTGCTGTCCCCTCAAAATAACTCAACACACAGCCATTAATGTCTAAACCGCTGGCACAAAAATGAGTACACCCCTAAGTGAAAATGTCCAAATTGGGCCCAAAGTGTCAATATTTTGTGTGGCCGCCATTATTTTACAGCACTGCCATAACGTTCTTGGGCATGGAGTTCACCAGAGCTTCACAGGTTGCCACTGGAGTCCTCTTCCCCTCCTCCATGATGACATCACAGAGCTGGTGGATGTTGGAGACCTTGCGCTCCTCCACCTTCTGTTTGAGGATGTCCCACAGATGATCAATAGGGTTTAGGTTTGGAGACATGCTTGGCCAGTCCATCACCTTTACCTTCAGTTTCTTTAGAAAGACAGTGGTTGTCTTGGAGGTGTGCTTGGGGTCGTTATGTTGGAATACTGCCCTGCGGCCCAGTCTAGTCCAGTTTTTTTTTTTTTTTTTTACAGTACATGTTGGCATTCATGGTCCCCTCAATGATCTGTAGCTCCCCAGTGCCGGCAGCACTCATGCAGCCCCAGACCATGACACTCCCACCACCATGCTTGACTGTAGACAAGACACACTTGTCTTTGTACTCCACATCTGGTTGGTGCCACACGCGCTTGTCACCATCTGACACCAAATTAGTTTATCTTGGTCTCATCAGACCACAGGACACGAGGTATATTTACGAAAGGCAAATCCACTCGGAAGTGCAGTCGCTCTAAATCTAAGAGGTAGATCTGAAATGAGAGGAATCTCTGCTGATTTTATCATCCAATTATGTGCGAGCTAAAATGCTGTTTTTTTATTTCCCTTGCATGTCCCCCACGGATCTACAGCGACTTTACTTTCAAGTGCACATGCAGTGCAAAGTGGATTTTCCTTTAGTAAATAACCCTCCATGGTTCCAGCAATCCAAGTCTGCTTGTCTTCAGAAAACTGTTTGTGGGCTTTCTTGTGTATAATCTTTAGAAGAGGCTTCCTTCTGGGATGACAGCCATGCAGACCAATTCGATGCAGTGTGCGGGGTATGGTCTGAGCACTGACAGGCCGACTCCCCCCACCCCCACAACCTCTGCAGCTATGCTGGCAGCACTCATACGTCTATTTCCCAAAGACAACCTCTGGATATGACGCTGAGCACATGCACTCAACTTCTTTGTTCGATCATGGCGAGGCCTGTTCTGAGTGGATCCGGTCCTGTTAAACCGCTGTGTGGTTTTGGCCACCGTGCTGCAGCTCAGTTTCAGGGTCTTGGCAATCTTCTTATAGCCTAGGCCAGTGATGGCGAACCTTGGCACCCCTGATGTTTTGGAACTACATTTCCCATGATGCTCAAGGACTCTGCAGTGTGGTTGAGCATCATGGGAAATGTAGTTCCAAAACATCTGGAGTGCCAAGGTTCGCCATCACTGGCCTAGGCCATCCTTATGCAACAATTCTTTTTTTTGCAGATCCTCAGAGAGCTCTTTACCATGAGGTGCCATGTTGAACTTCCAGTGACCAGTATGAGAGAGTGAGAGCGATAACACCAAATGTAACACACCTGCGACCTTGTAACACTAACAAGTCACATGACACTGGGGAGGGAAAATGGTTAATTGGGCTCAATTTGGACATTTTCACTTTTGCTGCCAGTCAGGGTTTATAGGCTGGCAGTTTTGAAAGGTATTACTGGACGGGTACTTGTAGGACAAGGTAGTCAGGCTGTAAGATGGGCAATCCATGCTGTGATTACTTAAGTCTTCATTTCCCACAATTACCCATCAAGTATTATCATAAGCCCCCGATGAACCCCTGAAATGTATTAGCCATACCTTCTTCTGGTCTCGTCACAACTATTAAAAAAACAAAACAAAAAAAAACACTTGTTCGGCAGAGTTCAACTTTAAAGAGGAGGGCCATTTAAAAAAAAAAATAAAAGTCAGCAGCTGCAAACACTGCAGCTGCTGACTTAATAAGCAGACCTACCTGTCCAGGGCACCCGTGATGTCGGCCACCCCGTCCCTCGGCGCCGCCATTCCTTCTAAGGGAAACAGGCAGTGGAGCCTTATGGCTTCACTGCCCGTTTCCTACTGCGCATGCGCAAGTTGCGCAGCGCTTTGTGAATGGGACACGCTGTGTTCTGGAACACACAGTTCCCAGAACACAGCGCGACCCATTACTCAGAAGACAACGCGACGAGGAGAGAAAGAAGATCTCCGAGGAAGAGGAAGATTAGGATTATGTGCATAGCAACAGGCATTTCTGGTAAGTTAAAAAAAAAAATACATTTTTATTTTTTTTAGATTTTTTTTTGTCATTTTTAATATTTTTTTTTTTTTTTCAGGGTGCCCCTCCACTTTAAACACAGCCTATTCAAAAAATGTTCATTGAGGCTCAGATCACACTGCTGAAACGTGAGATTCGACTTCAGACTAAGTTGTATGACATGTGAAATCCCATGTTAGTCAATGAACTAAGTATCAATCAGTAAGCTAGGAAACTGCTGAATGGGGGGCACTAATGAGTCGGGGATCTGCAGGATAAGCAGAGTTGGGGGCTCAGGAGATACCCAGCTCATGCACGGAAGGACATCTATTGACTCCCTCCTGGCAATTCAGGCCCACGCTGTAGCTGTCATTCGGCTATAGCGCAGGTGGGAGACGTTTAAAAGAGAGCCAACCACCAGCTCTAGAAAAAAAAGCTATATCGGGGCGATGCCTGGAGCTGCATGCATTATTATTATACAGGAATTAATTTGTGCAGCACTTTACAACGTTGAGGCAGACAGTACAGTTGTTAGTCTGGGGCAGGATAGGCCTCTCTGAAAAGAAGGGTTGTCAGGGATCCCTAGCTTATTAGTACCCCCATTCAGCAGATACCCAGCTTATTAGTATCTTTTTTTTTCCAGCAGATCCCCAGCTTATTAGTACCCTCATTCAGCAGATCCCCAGCTCATTAGTACCCCAAATCAACTGATCCCTAGCATATTAATACTCCTGTTAGGCAGATACTCTGCTCAGTATTACCCCCAGATCTGCTGATCTCCCACTCAGTGGTATACTTGTGGGCTTTTTTTTGGGGCCCTGCACACACACACAGATGTCAATTTGGGAGCAGAGGCTGTGTCCATGCAGTTGCTTAGTCTCAACTGACACAAATGGCACTCCCTGCATGGGGGGAATGGAAGAAACATCTGCACAGCCCTCGCACTGTAGTATGCCGTGAGCATAAGGCCCAACAGTCAGCAGCTCCCAGGTTGCTACATACCCCTTAGACTCATGGATGCTCAACCTGTGGCTGTCCAGCTGTTGCAGAACTACAAGTCCCACCATGCCTCTGCCTTTGAGAGCCATGCTTGTAACAGTCAGCAGCTTGCAATGCCTCATAGGACTTGTAGTTCTGCAACAGCTGGAGGGCCACAGATTGAGCACCCATGCCTTATGTGATCTAGATTTTTTTTTTTCTTTTCTTTTTTTAATAGCCTGCCATGGCTTTAAGAACAGGAGTGTCAGGTCGCACAATGATGTCCATGCCGATAAAGCCATGGGAATGGTTAGAAAATAATAATTGCGCCTGCAGCAGATCTTCTATGGCCACCACTCTATTTAAAGTGGTGGTCCAGCTTTACATTATAGGTTGGGCGGAGCCCTGGGATGTCAGACTTCTAAAGCTGCGTACACACGGGCGGACTGTATGGCCTACTTAGTCCGCCGAAACACATTTCAGCGGACAGTCCGCTCGTGTGTGGGCTTCAGCTGACTTTTTCAGCGTGCAGTCCGGCGTACTAAGAATTTCGGATTTTTCTAAATACTGTCCGTCGTACTCGCATTTCGGCGGACAATCCGCCCGTGTGTGTGCCAGTCCGCCGTACTTTTGAAATGAGCGGACTTTTCCCGCCCGGAGAAAAGTCCGCTCATTTCGAGCGGGTATCCAGGTAGGCGGGGCCCGCGAAGGAGACGTCGCTGGCCCCGCCACCTGGTATGGACTTAAAGGGGAACCCCAATGCCGAAAAAAAAAATCGGCGTGGGGGTCCCCCCCAAGTCCACAACAGACCCTTGTCCAAGCACGCTACCCAGCCGGCCAGGAAAGGGGGGCGAGCGAGCGCCCCCCCCACCTCCTGAGCCGTACCAGGCCGCGTGCCCTCAACATGGGGGGTGCCTTGGGGAAGGGGGGGCCGCGCTGCCCCCCCACCCCAAAGCACCTTGTCCCCATGTTGATGAGGACAAGGGCCTCTTCCCGACAACCCTGGCCGTTGGTTGTCGGGGTCTGCGGGCGGGGGGCTTATCGGAATCCGGGAGCCCCCTTTAATAAGGGGGCCCCCGCATACCGGCCCCCCACCCTATGTGAATGAGTATGGGGTACAATGTACCCCTACCCATTCGCGCGACCCCCCCCTTCCCCAAGGCACCCCCCATGTTGAGGGCACGCGGCCTGGTACGGCTCAGGAGGGGCGCTCGCTCGCCCCCCTTTCCTGGCCGGCTGGGTAGCGCGCTTGGACAAGGGTCTGTTGTTGACTTGGGGGGACCCCCACACCGATTTTTTTGGCGTTGGGGTTCCCCTTTAAGTCCATACCAGGAGGCGGGGCAAGCGACGTCTCCTTCGCGGGCCCCACCTACCTGGAGACGCGCTCGAAATGAGCGGACTTTCCTCCGCGTGTGTGGGCGAGTCCGTTCATTTCAAAAGTAGGGCGGATAGTACGGCGGACTTAGTACGCCTTATTAGTCCGCTCAAAAAGTGCCGTGTGTGGGCAAGTCCGTTCATTCGAAAGTATGACGGACTGTCCGTCGGATTGTATGACGGACTAAGTAGGCCATACAGTCCGCTCGTGTGTACGCAGCTTTACACTATTAAGGCAAAGTCACCATCTGATTCAGCTACACGACTTTCATGAATGCTGCCAGTTTTTCAACAGTATGGGGGAGGGGAAGGTTTTGGCTTCACTCACACTTTAAATATTTACTGACAAAACACAGCCAAAGATTTGATTCCTGTCCAATTTTTTTTTTTTTTTTAAAGAACATTTCTTTACAGGGAAGTCGCCATTTTACATAACCAGGCAGGAGGCGAGGGTCGCATAGAAAAAAAAAAAAAAAAAAGTGACAAGGTACAAAACAGGTTTACAGTAGAAGAAAAGACTTTTGTAATTTCTGCGTAGAAAACGAACTGCGTTAGAGATCTCATAGAAGGGCAAACATAGGCGATGGGCCGGCTTGAAGAGCTGTCATCGGGGGGCCTCGTGTACAGTTAGGCACAGTGGGACCCGGTTCCTATAGGAGACGAAGAGGGCGGCTTCTCACTGCAGGTTAGTCACAGCTATTTTTTTTTTTTGTGCCATCATCAGTAGAAATATTCATATAAGAAGTTTTTTTGTTCACACATTATCAGAAGAGTCGGACCAGGAAAATCAGCACATGTCCCATGTAAAAACAGTGATTCTGACAAACGGGGGGGTCACTTAGGGCACCATTTGTGAGTGAAGAGGTTGCAGCAATGAAAATCTGTTCCTGGATGTTCTACATCGGGGGTAGGCAACCTGGGGCCCTCCAGCTGTTGCAAAACTACAAGTCCCATCATGCCTCTGGGAGTAATTGTACCTGTCAGCCTTGCAATGCCTCATGAGAAATGTAGTTCCACAACAGCTGGAAGGCCCCTGGTTGCCTTCCCATGTTCTACATTATAAAGTGACATTGCTCATCTGCAAGGTGAGGGTCCCCAGGAGCGTTGCAGGGCCAAGGGCACCTTAGGAGGGCCGCCGCTAAGGCGAGGCACCCCAAGGGAGGGCCACCACTAAAGGCGAGGCACCCCAAGGGAGGGCCACCACTAAAGGCGAGGCACCCCAAGGGAGGGCCACCACTAAAGGCGAGGCACCCCAAGGGAGGGCCACCACTAAAGGCGAGGCATCCCAAGGGAGGGCCACCACTAAGGCGAGGCACCCCAAGGGAGGGCCACCACTAAGGCGAGGCACCCCAAGGGAGGGCCACCACTTAGGCGAGGCACCCCAAGGGAGGGCCACTGCCTGGGCCAGGGTCACCAAGGGAGGGCTGCCATATGAATTTAAGAGTGCAAAAAAAAAAATAAAAAAAAAAAGAAGGATTCCCTGTGAACCTTAAAAAAAAAAAAAAAAAAAATATTAAAATAGGTCCTTTGGCCCACCCCTCTTACGGATTTGTAGATTTCCTCTATCTGCGGGTGATGGCAGGGGGGGACAGGTCTAAGTGTCAATCAGCTGAAGTCTGCTAATCCGATTGGAGGCTTTGGTGAAGGACTGGTGACGATTGCAGAGCACGGCCAGGCATATGGGAATTATACAGTAGCCCACGGTGCGGGGGTCGGCCCTGGTGCATGAATAAAGGAAGAGGAACACCTGGAAGTAGGGCAGCAGGAAGAGGGCGGCCCAGAGCCAGAAGGGCAGCGAGAGGAGCCGCGCCTTCAGGGAGTGCGTCCACGAGGCCTCGCCGCCCTCCGGGTGCTGCGGCTTCACCTGGACGTGCTCCAGGGCCAGCCTGTTGTACGTGTCGTTGATCTCAAAGACGTAGTAGAAGGTGGCAGCACTGGCGAGGAGGTAGAGGCCGACTCCAATCCATCCCATCCTCTGTCGAAAGTTCATCATTCTCCATGCTCTGCGTCTACGGGAACAAAACCGATGATTATCATACAGCACTATAACCATTACCCACAATCCCGCAGCCTGAAAATTCATTGATGGGGACTTTATATAAAGCTGACCTAAAATATTTATAAACATTCTTAGCTGGTTATATATATATATATATATATATATATATATATATAATATAATGTGTGTGTCACATTTTAAATTAGGAGGTGGAGCCTTGTGGGCGGAGTTAACACTGTTTCTTATATGTACAGTCAGTCCCTGGGTTACAAACAAGATAGGGACTATAGGTTTGTTCTTAAATTGAATCTGTATGCAAGTTGGAACAGGTACAGTTATTAAAGTGGTTGTAAACCCTTACAAACCACTTTGACCTACAGGTAAGCCTAGATTAAGGCTTACCTGTAGGTCCAAGAAATATCTCCTAAACCTATACGGTTTACGAGATATTTGCCCGAAAACAGACAACGGCGCGCACTGAGCGCAGCATTCTCAATGACGGAGTTGCCGCGCGTGTCGGCTCCTGTGCGCATCCGCGGGAGTGGCGGCTTCGCCGAATGACAGCGGCGGAGCTGTGAGACCCCACCAACAAGATGGATGCGGCGGACTACAGGGGACAGCGGTG
Organism: Lithobates pipiens; assembly: GCF_037356315.1. Lineage (NCBI taxonomy): Eukaryota > Metazoa > Chordata > Amphibia > Anura > Ranidae > Lithobates > Lithobates pipiens. The sequence continues at coordinate 13,276,938 of NW_027507825.1, forward strand.
ACTTCGCTGGCTCCTGTGTCAGGTAAGTGACACATAATGGATTACTATGCGATGCGATGCGATGCATAGTAGTCCATTATGCTTTGCCTTTGCAGGGAATGAAAGAGGAAGTAAACCCATCAGGGTTTACTTCCTCTTTAAGTGTAGCTCCAGCCAAAAAAAATAAAATCTATACTTAAGCTTTCTGGATAACATAGGGAAGGGTTATCACCCCTGTAACATTTGTTTTGCTGTCTGTACCCCTGTTCAGAAGATTTCACCTCACTTTCTGTCCCAATGACAATTGGATTTTGAAAATTTTGAGTTATTAGGGAAACAAGGATCAGTGATAAAGCATCAGTGGAGACACCTTTTTTTCCCCATATTAACTGTTTCAGGAGAGAATTTCCCTTCCTAGGGGTAGATTTCCTCTCACTTCCTGTTGTCTCCCTCAGTTTGTAAGTAGGAGACATTTGCAAGCCGGATGTTTGTAAGTAGGGGACCGCTTGGATTCCAACAGTGCGATCTCTCAGCCATAATCCACCTCCTGTTCCTTAGTACCCAGGAACTCAGCACAGGGATTGTGGGAACCCCTCATACAGTGCCTTGAATAAGTATTCATACCCCCTTGATTTTCCACATTTTGTCATATTACAACCAAAAATGTAAATGTATTTTATTGGGATTTTATGTGATAGACCAACACAAAGTGGCACATAAATTGTGAAGTGGAAGGAAAATGATAAATGGTTTTCAACATTTTTTTACAAGTAAATATGTGAAAAGTGTGTGTGTGTGTGGGCATTTGTATGGCACCCCCCCGGAGTCAATACTTTGTAGAACCGCCTTTCTCTGCAATTACAGCTGCAAGTCTTTTTGGGGATGTCTCTACCAGCTTTGCACATCTAGAGAGGGATATTTTTGCCCATTCTTCTATGCAAAATATCTCAAGTTCTGTCAGATTGGATGGAGAGCGTCTGTGAACAGCAATTTTCAAGTCTTGCCACAAATTCTCAATTGGATTTAGGTCTGGACTGTGACAGGGCCATTCTAACAGCTTTGATGTAAACCATTCCATTGTAGCTCTGGCTGTATGTTTCGGGTTGTTGTCCTGCTGGAAGGTGAACCTCCGCCCCGGTCTCAAGTCTTTTGCAGACTAACAGGTTTTCTTCTAAGATTGCCCGGTATTTGGCTCCATCCATCTTCCCATCAACTCTGACCAGCTTCCCTGTCCCTGCTGAAGAAAAGCATCCCCACCACATGATGCTGCCACCACCATGTTTCACAGTGGGCATGGTGTGTTCAGGGTGATGTGCAGTGTTAGTTTTCCACCACACATAGCGTTTTTCTTTTAGGCCAAAAAGTTCAATTTTGGTCTCATCTGACCAGAGCACCTTCTTCCACATGTTTGCTGTGTCCCCCATATGTCTTCTCACAAACTGCAAACAGGACTTTGTATGTCTTTCTTCTTGCCATCCTTCCATAAAGGGCAGATTTGTGGAGAGACGACTAATAGTTGTCCTGTGGACAGATTCTCCCCCCTGAGCTGTGGATCTCTGCAGCTCCTCCAGAGTTACCATGGACCTCTTGGCTTCTTCTCTGATGAATGCTCTCCTTGCCTGGTCGGTCAGTTTAGGTGGACGGCCATGTCTTGGTAGGTTTGCAGTTGTGCCATACTCCTTCCATTTTTGGATGATGGATTGAACAGAACTCCGGGGGGGGGGATGTCCAAAGCTTGGAATACGTTTTATAACCTAACCCTGCTTTATACATCTCCACAACGTTATCCCTGACCTGTCTGGTGTGTTCCTTGGCCTTCACGATTCTGTTTGTTCACTAAGGTTCTCTAACAAACCTCTGAGGGCTGCACAGAACAACTGTATTTTTACTGAGATTACATTACACACAGGTGGACTCTATTTACTAATTAGGTGACTTCTGAAGGCAATTGGCTCCACTACAATGCATATGTACCCCACACTTTGCACATATTTATTTGTAAAAAAAAAAAAAAAAAGTTGAAAATCTATCATTTTCCTTCCACTTCACAATTATGAGCTACTTTGTGTTGGTCCATCACATAAAATCCCAATCAAATACATTTACGTTTTTAGTTGTAACATGACAAATTGTGGAAAATTTCAAGGTGTATGAAAACTTTTTCAAGGCGCTTTAATTGGCATAGCAAATGTACAGACCTGGGAGTGCCAGGAGGGCCCTTGGAAGGAGAGTATTCCCTGCTGGGGAGGTTGGTTCAGTGAAGTGAAGTGAACCTGTCACCTTGCCCCATGTGGGCAAAGCACAGGTCCCCTTTAAAGAAGCCAATTCCAAATTCAAGTCACAGCCCCCCCCCCCCCCCCCAACCCCCCATCCCCCAAAGCAGATCCATATCAGAGAGAAAAGCCTGAGCCCAGCAGCCAGAGACAGGATGTGTCTGTCATCTCTGTATCTCGTGAGCCATGGAGTCACATGACCCCAACAGTCACATGGCGTAACGGCTCGTCTTGCAAGAGGGAACATTTATCCAGATCATCGCAGATCTAATCTCAGCACCAACAGACATGAGAAACTAACTGAGCTGTGTGGGGGAGGGGCGGGAAACTCGGACTTCATCTTCATATACACGTTGCTTCAGTCTAATTCATTTTTTGGCATATTTTGTGTTGTCGGTGTCTGATGGAGAGTCTCACTTCTCTGCCACCAAAATCTGACATGGTGCCTGGGCTATCATTAAAGCGGGGGTTCCACCCTAAAGTGGAACTTCCGCTGATCGGAACCCTCCCCCCCTCCGGTGTCACAATTGGCACCTTTCAGGGGGGAGGGGGGTGCAGATACCTGTCAAAGACAGGTATTTACACCCACTTCCGGGCATAGACTCCCATGGGAGTCTATGCCTCTTTCTGTCCTGCCGCGCTGTCTGCTGGGACACACACGGGTCTCAGAGACAGCGCGGACAATTTCTATTGCGCGGCGCGGCTCGCGCATGCGCAGTAGGGAACCGGGAAGTGAAGCCGATTCTCTTCACTTCCTGATTCCCTCACCTAGAATGGTGGCGGCAGCAGCCGAGAGATCGATCGGCATCGCTGGACCCAGGGACAGGTGAGTGTCCATTTATTAAAAGTCAGCAGCTGTAGTATTTATAGCTGCTGGCTTTTTGTAGGTGGAATCCCTCTTTTACAATAAAATTATATATATATATATATATATATATATATATATATATATATATATATATATATATATATATATATATACATACATACATACATACATACACACACACACACACTTTAGACCATATGTAAAACCCCCAAAACAGGTTAATATTTTCGGAAAGCAGACACCCTGGAGAATAAAATGGTGGTAGTTCCATATATATATATATATATATATATATATATATATATATATATATATATTTTTTTTTTATAACAGTTTAACACGTACAGCATTTTCAGTTACAAAAATACACTAATGTTAGGAGCATTCAATTAGATGAGGTTGCGATGAGTAAATAGATACCAAACATGTCAAGGATTAAAACTACGTACAAAATCAGTACCCGATAATTTTCCATAGGTGGCGCTTTATAAGTCTCTTACAGGTCATCAGATTAGACCAGGGGTGGGGGTCTCCAGGCTTTCTAAACAGTTCTCTCCCTCACACTACTTCGGGGGGTTGCGGGAGACTGGGGTCAGTGAGAGTGAAAACATCACGAACATCAGTGGGCGTCTCAAGCTTGGTGGTCCGTTGGAGTAAATAAATTACATAGCTCCTCAGGAGGAGTGACCCATCATGCAAATGGGGGGGCGCCCCATCTTTTGGGGCCAAAGTGGGGGGGGGGCAGCACCCCATCTCTAGGTGCTAATCGGGGGGGGGGGGGGGGGTGGAGTGCCCCAAAGACCAGATAAAGCAAACAAAAGGCCACATCTGGCCCACAGACTGCAGTTTTAAGACCCCCTGGTTTAGAGGTTACTGTGAATAATGAGCTTAGCCCCTATATCAGTGATGGCGAACCTTGGCACCCCAGATGTTTTGGAACTACATTTCCCATGATGCTCTATTATACTGCAGGGTGCGTGAGCATCATGGGAAATGTAGTTCCAAAACATCTGGGGTGCCAAGGTTCACCATCACTGCTCTATATGATGTATTTTACTGTTGACAGGTTCTCTTTAACCACTGCGCGCAAAAGGACGCTCCCGTACGTCGGTAATTTGACGCTAAATACCGGGGTTATGGCAGCAGCTAGATACTGTAACCCCGGTATTTTTGGGAACACGTGCGTTTCTCTTTAAAGCGGAGGTCCACCCTAAAGTGGACCTTCCGCTCATTGGAACCCTCCCCCCCCCCTCCGGCGCCACAATTGGCACCTTTCAGGGGGGAGGGGGGTGCAGGTACCTGTACAGTACAGGTATCTGCACCCACTTCCGGCATAGCTATCTGCGGAAAGGGGCGTAGATTACGCCCCTTTCCGAAAGTCCCCCGCTGCCTGCTGGGAAACACACAGATCCCAGAGGCAGCGGGGTCCATCCTTATTGCGCAGCACGACTCGCGCATGCGCAGTAGGGAACCGGGAAACGAAGCCGGAAGGCTCCACTTCCTGACTCCCATACCCAAGATGGCGGCGGCAGCACCCGAGAGACGATCGAGAGATCGGCTTCGGGTGCCGACATCGCGGGCGCGCTGGGCGGGTAAGTGTCCTTATTTTAAAAGTCAGCAGCTGCAGTATTTGTAGCTGCTGGCTTTTAAAAAAAAAATTTAAAAAATGGCGAAACTCCCGGCGGACTCCGGCTTTAAGATAAAAGTGGTCTCTGGGGGTGGATTCGCCACAGAGACGATTACGTCCTCTCCCGTGGATGCCTGGTTGTCGACGGAGGGGGAAGATGGCCCCCCGCTCGGCCCCATGGCATGGGAGGGCGGAAGTGATGTTAAAGCGGAGGTTCACCCTAAAATGGACCTCCGCTCATCGGAATCCCCCCCCCCCCTCCGGCGCCACAATTGGCACCTTTCAGGGGGGGGATTACGCCCCTTTCCGCAAGTGCCCGCCCATTTGCGCAAGTGCCCCGCTGCCTGCTGGGAAACACACAGATCCCAGAGGCAGCGGGGACCGTCCTTATTGCGCCGCGCGCCTCGTGCATGCTCAGTAGGGAACCGGGAAATGAAGCCGAAAGGCTCCACTTCCTGATTCCCATACCCAAGATGGCGGCGGCAGCACCCGAGTGTCGATCTAGAGATCGGCTTCGGGTGCCGACATCGCGGGCGCGCTGGACAGGTAAGTGTCACTATTTTAAAAGTCAGCAGCTGCAGTATTTGTAGCTGCTGACTTTAAAAAAAAAAAAAAAAAAAAAAAAAAAAAATGCAGAGTCCCGGCGGACTCCCGCTTTAAATGTCACACGTTAGTTCTGCCCCTGGCTCTTAAAAAGGAGATTTTTATTTATTTTTTTATTGTATTTTAGGGTAAATGTGATGTCTGAAGTCTTTTTTTTTTTTTTTTTGTTATTACAAGAGATGTTTACATTCCTTGTAACAGGAATAAAAGTGTCCCAAAAATTAAGGGCCCCCTTCTGTATTGGTAGTCTCGGCGTGGCCCCATCTGGAGCGGTCACCTCCTGGGGGGCCCTGGTCCAAAGTGGTGACCTCCTGGGGGGGGGGGTCCTGGTCTGTAGCGGTCTTCTCCTGGAAGTGATGCCCTCCCCATGGATCGGGAGTGTCACTCACTCTGTACAGAAGATCGTACAATCTGGTTGCATCATGTGTGGGAGCTAAAGGCTGATTGTCTGCCATATGTCACCCACCAACCACCCCTCCCCGTCCTCTGCGCACAGCCCCCCTCCACCCATTACCTGTCTCTCCTGCTCTCTGTGCCCCTCAGCCGGTGTCTCCGCACTTCCCTCTCATCTCTGCCCTCATGGGAGCTTCCCAGACCCGGACCGGAAGTGGCTGACCCGCACCGGCCATCTTTACTGTGAACGGAGGAACTTCCGCCAATCTCTGGGCGGAGCCCAGTTTAGGAATGACAGCGCTCACTGGACACGCCTTCTGGCGCCCTCTATCAAAATGGCGGCCTATGTTTCTAGGATGTGGAGAGTGAAGCGGAGGTGACGTTGGGATTCGGCTGAGGCCTCTGTGGAGATGAGATACTTCCGGGCTCTCTATGTAGGGTTTGTATTGAGAGTGAAGCTAATGGACATTCTTGTGTAATGACCCCCCGCCCCACGTGTACAATACATAGGACCTTATACAGGTTCTCCTCAACCAAAACTGTTTTAGGATTTACTCAGGCAGATGTGTACTTCTGATTAGGCGAACGGTCACATGATCCTCCCGAGCCGGAAGTACCGGGAACTTCCTGCAACATAGAGTGGGGGGCGGGGATTACCCTTTATAATGTTATTGTGCTGGATAACAGAGAACAGTTTCTATGGAGCTCCCTTTACCGGTGACCCTATGGAGCTCGCTCTACCGGTGACCTCACGGAGCTCGCCCTACCGGTGACCTCACGGAGCTCGCCCTACCGGTGACCTCACGGAGCTCGCCCTACCGGTGACCTCACGGAGCTCGCCCTACCGGTGACCTCACGGAGCTCGCCCTACCGGTGACCTCACGGAGCTCGCCCTACCGGTGACCCTACGGAGCTCGCTCTACCGGTAACCGTATGGAGCTCCCTGTACCGATGATCCTACGGAGCTCGCTCTACCGGTGATCCTACGGAGCTCGCTCTACCGGTGATCCTACGGAGCTCGCTCTACCGGTGATCCTACGGAGCTCGCTCTACCGGTGATCCTATGGAGCTCGCTCTACCGGTGATCCTACTGAGCTCGCTCTACCGGTGACCTTACGGAGCTCGCTCTACCGGTGACCTTACGGAGCTCGCTCTACCGGTGACCTCACGGAGCTCGCTCTTCCGGTGACCTCACGGAGCTCGCTCTTCCGGTGACCTCACGGAGCTCGCTCTTCCGGTGACCTCACGGAGCTCGCCCTACCGGTGACCTCACGGAGCTCGCTATACCGGTAACCGTATGGAGCTCCCTGTACCGATGATCCTACGGAGCTCGCTCTACCGGTGATCCTACGGAGCTCGCTCTACCGGTGATCCTACGGAGCTCGCTCTACCGGTGATCCTACTGAGCTCGCTCTACCGGTGACCTTACGGAGCTCCCTGTACCGGTGACTCTACGGAGCTCGCTCTTCCGGTGACCTCACGGAGCTCGCTCTTCCGGTGACCTCACGGAGCTCGCTCTACCGGTGACCTTACGGAGCTCCCTGTACCGGTGACTCTACGGAGCTCGCTCTTCCGGTGACCTCACGGAGCTCGCTCTTCCGGTGACCTCACGGAGCTCGCTCTTCCGGTGACCTCACGGAGCTCGCTCTACCGGTGACCTCACTGAGCTCGCTATACCGGTGACTCTACGGAGCTCGCTCTACCGGTGACTCTACGGAGCTCGCTCTACCGGTGACTCTACGGAGCTTGCTTTACCGGTTGCTATACCAATCTACAGTGCTTCCTCTAGTGGTGAATTTAAACATATACAGAGCTTCCTCTACTGGTGACTCTACCAATATTTAGATCCCCATTTAGTGATGAATCTGCAAATCTTTCTTTTTTACAGTAGCACAAATATAAAGGAGAAAATCGGTAGATATGTGAAAACAATTGAAGGAACTCTAATAAGCAGCCGCTAATAATTCCTCCTGCTGATGTATGGTCTGGCCTTGGATATTCTGTATTCTTAACAAGCAAAAAAATGAGCTTTAAAACCATTGTGGAGCTCAGTATCTCTGTATCGTTCACAGCAGAAGCACTAAAGACATTGAACTTGTTTTCTCAGCAGCTCAACTCCCCCCTCCCAGAAACAAAATGGCCTAGTGCTGGCAGCACAGCCGATACTCCCGATAGGGATGTTTAAATAAGATGGACGAGTCCGAAGGTAAAATGTGACTAAGTCATTTATTAATAGTACATCTTTAATACATGTATATTCAAAAAGTTTTTTCAACATGTGCAATAAAAGCTACTTGGCGAAACTTAATTAACACTCGACTTGCGACATATGTAGCATTGAGAGAGATGCCGATGTGTTTCAGTCCATCCGGCCTTTTTCCTAGGCATACAATATATCTCGTATATACATAGTCTAGGTTATAAGTATAGTCACATTAGTACAAATATATATCGAAAACAATAAGTGCATAGCTCTACAGCAGCCATGGTGATAATATTCAAAAGATCTAATATACTTACCAGCCTGAACCTGTCGCCAATAGTAATGAGTAGGGGGTAACAGTATTGAAGTAACGGCCAAAAAGGCTCAATATACAACATTGCAGAAAGCCATGTTTGTAAGCTTTAACCACTTGCTTACTGGGCACTTAAACCCCCCTCAGTCCCAGACCAATTTTCAGCTTTCAGCGCTGATGCACTTTGAATGACAATTGCGCGGTCATACAACACTGTACCCAAATGAAATTTTTATCATTTTTTTCCCCACAAATAGAGCTTTCTTTTGGTGGTATTTAGTTACAGCTCGGAGTTTTATTTTTTGCTAAACAAACAAAAAAAGATGCAAAAAAATAAAATAAATCATGTTTTAATAGTTTGTTATAAAATTTTGCAAACGGGTCATTTTTCTCCTTCATTGAAGTGCGCTGATTAGGCGGCACTGATAGGCTGCATTGGTGGGCACTGATGGGCTGCATTGGTGGGCACTGATAGGCTGCACTGGTGGGCACTGATAGGCACAGATAAGGCGGCACTAATAGGCACAGATAAGGCGGCACCGATGGGCACAGATAAGGCAGCACTGATGGGCAAAGATGGGCACAGATAAGATGGCACGGATGGGTGGCACGGATGGGCACTGATAGGTACCACTGATAGATGGGACTGATAGGTGGCTCTGATAGGTGGCACTGCTGGGCACTGATGGGCGGCACTGGGGTGCAGCACCTTTGAGGCAGATTGTGGGCACTGTGGGTGGCACTGTGGGCACTGCTGGGTGGCACTATGGGCACTGACGGGGGGCACTTTTTATTAGGGTGGCACTGCAGGGGGCAGGTGGGCGCTTGCATTGCTGGCCGTGATCGGGACTGATGTCCCGATCACGGCCGCCGGTGATCGGCTTTTTTTTTTCTCCTCGCGCTGTCAGCGTGAGGAGGAATACTAGCCGATTACCGGCTCCGTTATGTCACCTGATCAGCTGTCATTGGCTGACAGCTGATCACGTGATAAGGGGTCGGGATCGACTCCCTTGCACGGATCTGTGATCAGGCGAGTCTCATAGACTCGCCGATCACAGAGCGCGCCCCTCGGGGGGCGCGCAGGCCGCTCGTACACGGGACTACGTCAATAGACGTAGTCCCGGAAAAGGAGATCCGCGCTATATCCGTCATTTGGCTATAGCGTGGATCTCAAGTGGTTAAATAACCCATAAGGCCCCTTTCACACGGGATGGATCAGTAATGATCCGCCCCGTGATGATCCGCTCGCTCAGCGGGGATCGCTCCGTTGTCCCAGCTGAGCCGGCGGCAGACAGGGCGGTCCCGGCACACTGTGCAGGGACCGCCCTGTCAGCTCTCCGCTCTCCTCTATGGGGGATCGGATGAATACGGACCGTCTGTCCGTGTTCATCCGATCCGCTCTGCAGACGATAGAAAAATAGGATTTTCCTCCGTCTGCAGAATTGGACTATTGCGGAGACGGACAGTAGCGGGTGTTCATCTGCAGACACCCGCTATCCCATAGGAATTCATGTATGTCCGTATTTAATCCGCAAACGGATGGATGAAATACGGACATAATGTCCGCATGTGCGAAAGGGGCCTAAGGGTTATGTCGCTCAGCTGTGGACAGGCGCCGATCGGCAGCCTCCACAGGTGAAGCTGATGAGGCAGGCTGGTGCGCCGTTGGCTGCATCCAGTCAGCCTGTGGATACCCCTGACGAGACGGCATTGGACGGGCCCCCGCCCAGTAATGGGCAGGATCGCCACTCGCGTCATGACGTCACCGGCACGCGGGGAGCCCAGATGCCTGCGCTCCACGCTGGAGCGCAAACAAACAGTGGCACGGCGCCAGATGGGCACAACGACCGCATGCTCCCAAACAAACTATGGGAGCATACGAGTCTCCCGCACGCCGGGCAGCACAGCAGTCCTTAGTGGACACAATGCAGTAAACAATTGGAGGAAGAGAGAGACCATATGTGGTATTCAAGATGCACCCCCTAGTGGTACATGGGAAAGGTGCAGGTACATTTTACAAAAATGTAAAAAAAAAAATTATTTTCTTAATTTCTGTTATAAAATTTTGCAAATAAATAATCGTTCTTCGTAAATTTAGCCCAAAAATGTGTTCTGCTACATTTCTTTGAAAATAACCCAAATCAGCGTCTATTATTTAGCCTGTAGGAAAGTTATAGAGTCCACAAACTACAGAGATATATCTTCAAATTGATCAATCCTGATGTGCTGACGAGCGATCTCATTTCTTGAGGCCTGAAAACACAGGACAGTACAAATATCCCCCAAATGACCCCTTTTTGGAAAGTAGACAGTCCAAGGTATTTAGTAACAGGCATGGCAAGTTTTCTGACGTATTTGTTTTTTTACATACTTTCATCATTGTGATACGGCATCATTATATAAATAGTGTTGAGGTGATCAGGGACACTTACTGCTCACAGTAGGTAAAATATATATATATATAATTAATTAATACATTTTTTTATTTCACTATTTTTTTTTTTACAATAATTTATTTATTTGTATTTATTTATTTTTAGCACACTGTGACCAGAGCAATACGATGTTACATAATAGCATTCTCACTCTGGGGAAGTGATCAGGATTTAAAATTTTTTTTACACATTATGATTTGCTTATAGCACTGAATTTCACTGCTATAAGCAACCATTTTTACTGAACGAAACTGAATAATTTAAATGATTGCGATTAGTTGTGATTGGCTACAACTAACCAAATGGTACAGATGGGCTGTGATTGGTCCTGTCTGTACCATGTGATCACTGTGACCAATCACAGCTAGCAACACAATTGTACACAACGAATGGCGTGAATCCAAAGCCATTAATTTTTTTACAATTGTCCTGTGGTCTGCTGTGATTGGTCACAGTGATCACATGGTGCAGGCCGGTACACTGATCAGTCATAGAAGATAGTTACTCTGGGAGTAATTCACAGTAAAACTGAATACATTCAGTCTCATTGCACCCCAGTGGAGGTGCCGCCCCCTCTCTCCTTCCACCCCCTCTAGCACCAATAGATTCATGCATTGCATTGCATCTATCTATGGCTGCCGCTGCCTCCCCCTATTCAGGCTCCTGGCTCCTTTGCTTTGCCTGAATCACAGCGGGGGGGGGGTTTGGTTTGAAGCACCTGATTAGAGCCATGGGCTCTAATAGGCGGCAAAAAAGGAGTGCCATGCTGGGCGCTCGCAGATCACTCAGCTGTGTTAGGAAAGTGAATATTCATTTGCTTTTCTAACACTAAATAGCCTCTCTGCCAGTCAGGTGTTCTGCCAGTCTGTTACCTGTCGCCTGATTGACTGAAATGACAGGCGCTGTGATTTTTATGCCAAGCGTCCAATCATAGCAGAGGACGGGAGAAGACATTGAGGAACTGTCCCACCGAGACTGGTAAGTGCAGACGGCGGAGGGCACAATGGCAGCATTTGATGGGGCCCAGTGGCGGCAATCGATGGGCACAGTGGCTGCGTTTGATGGCACAGTGGCTGCAATTGATGGGCACAGTGCCTGTGTTTGATGGTACAGTGGCTGCAATTGATGGGCACAGTGCCTGTGTTTGATGGTACAGTGGCTGCAATTGATGGCACAGTGGCTGCAATTGATGGGCACAGTGCCTGTGTTTGATGGTACAGTGGCTGCAATTGATGGGGTTTTTTCAGATTTTTTTCAGTTTTGTTTGTGCCCTCCCCAAAATATCTTGAGCACCAGCTGCCACTGTTGCACCCCCAAATCTGGCCCATGAGTCGAGTATTGGATGCTTCCATCAGAGGCTTCTGCAACCGGTTCCCTTTTAATATTCTTTGATCCATTTAAAGACTGGGGGGGGGGGGGGGAGGTTTGATTTTGGATGAGAGGTGACAGAAGAGCCAGTCACACCCCAGAAATATCCACTTAATTTATAATGAGCAATGTATAAGCTCTTCATTTTAGCAAATTAGTGAGGCAGCTGTCATTTCAAGTATTACCATTAGAGGGCAGCATTGTCCTGATAATAAAAATGCAGGTTTGTTGAGAAATGGTGATAGTGTCAATGGTGACCTCTAGTGGTAAAAATTGATATGACTTCTGGCTGGTGTAAACTCATTCTTTCATATGAGGGTTGCTATTGTAAGGGTTTTTATCTGACCTACCTGTCTGCAATCATCCAGAACAAGTAAATGTGCAAAGCAAGTCCAAGTAAAGTCAGTAGTTGTTATGTTTTGGGTTAGTGACTCCAAATCCTGAAACAAGACGGTCACCATGTGACCTCCAGCAAAATAGTATTTGCAGAATGAAAAGTCAGCAAGGGGAGCCACTGTTTCTTTAAAGTGGTTGTAAACCCTTCCATATCCCCAGTGAAGTGAGTGTCCTCAGGTAATACATAGAGATAAAACAAATCCTCTTGCATAAGTCGTTCCTGTTTATCTGCAGTCTTCTCTTCTCTACATCCTATTAAAGTGGTTGTAAACCCTTACAAACCACTTTGACCTACAGGTAAGCCTAGATTAAGGCTTACCTGTAGGTCCAAGAAATATCTCCTAAACCTATATGGTTTAGGAGATATTTGCCCGAAAACGGGCACCGCTGTCTACGGTGCATGCGCTGTAGACAGCGGCGCACTGAGCGCGGCATTCTCAGCGACGGAGCTGCCGCGCGTGTCGGCTCCCGTGCGCATGCGCGGGTGTGACGTCATCGGGGCTTCGCCGAATGACAGCGGCGGAGCTGCGAGACCCCACCAACAAGATGGATACGGCGGACTACAGGAGACAGCGGCGACTTCGCTGGCTCCTGTGTCAGGTAAGTGACACATAATGGGCTACTATGCGATGCGATGCGATGCGATGCATAGTAATCCATTATGCTTTGCCTTTTCAGGGAATAAAAGAGGAAGTAAACTCATCAGGGTTTACTTCCTCTTTAAAAAAATTCTAAATGTATAACGCTTGTCTGAGCTTTCAGAAAGCAGAGGGTGGTAGGAGCTGAAGGTACACTCTGTAGACCTCAGTGAGAGTTTATTGAAGGGAAGGGACACCTCCCTCCCCCTCCTTCATATAGCACTATAGCACGTATGTGTGCGGGGGATCCCTCCCCTGTCACCATTTTTTTCCTGGTGTCAGGAAAACTTGTCAGAAGTGACTCGTGCTGGTAGCAGAGAAAGGAGGCAGCAGACAGAAATTAAACTTAGTGCTCTGGACTGAGACAAGTACACACTATAGAGGGATATGCTTTGTTCATATTTCATGTCTGAGGTTTACAAACACTTCCTCAATACCAACATGCTACCCCCCCATCCATTTTTTAGTACTGTGATAGTTTGCCTGACAATTACTCGGTCATGCAGCATCCTACCCAAATTAATTTTATACTATTTTGTTGAGTCAGACGTTTCCTTTTGCAAAACTTTTTTTTTTTCTTTTTTTTTTGGAATGAATGATAAAGGGGTCGAAACCCCTGCCAGGTTTATGTTGCTGTCTACATCCCCATGAGGGAGATTCACCCTCTGTCTATTTGTCCAGTTTACTGTTATCATCGAAAAGTTAAACTTTGGGTTGTCACCAGGACAGGAATAGAGTTGAAATCTTCCAATGGGGGACACTAGTTCAGGGATTCCTTCACTTTGCAGGGATTTCCTCTCACTTCCTGTGTTGGTGATGGGACAGGAAGTGAAGGGAAATCTCCCCAATGGGATATCGAGGGGGAAAATAAAAACCCTGACAGGGGGTATAACCCTCCCTTATTCTATCAGAAATGTAAAAAAAAATGGTTTTCCTCTAGTTCTATGGGTCATCAGTTTAGAGTAAACTAGACATGTGCACTGCCGAATAATTTGTTCGTTCTTCATTTCTTTCGTTTTGTTTTTGTTTATTTTTTTTTTTAGTTTTTGGGTCATTCGTTATGCTCATAGTTCATAAATTCAAAAGTCAGAAGTAAAATCTGTAAAATTCAAAAGAATGACTTATGCCGCGTACACACGTAGCCAACTATCCGGCGGACTTCCCGCCGGCCTTTCCGAACGGGCTACTTGCCCACACACGGCAATTTTTCAGCGGACTAATGCCGGCCATACACGATGCGAATTCCGAACGACCCGTCGAGCGATAAACGAAAGCGGCACTCACAACAACATGCGAATGTGCCATCAATTAAGTACGAAAATCGTACGTTAAAACACTATGTTTTCTTGACAATAGAGGAAGTGATGTAATATTTATTAACCTTTTAACCACACCCCCTACTGTACAAAATCGGGTCACGCCGCGTACGAAACGAGCGGTCGTTTCGCGCATTGCACATTCATACGTTCTGAGAAAATGCCATTCAAGAGGTACAATAGAAAGCAGAAAATGGCAGCCATGGTAATTGCAATAATAGCCTTGGAGGAAGAGAAGAAAAAAAGAAGAAAAAGAAGGAAGAGCAGAGTGTGGACAAAAAACTGGCTCCTGCAGCGTGAGAAATTCTCACATGTAAATCTATTGTCAAACCTGAGGGAAAATAATCCTGAGGATTATCGAAATTATTTACGGATGACACAGGAGTCATTTGAGATGCTGTTATCGCATGTGCGGCCACATATCACCAAACAAGACTCCTGTATGAGAAAGGCTGTCAGCGCAGAGGAGAGGCTCATGGCAACCCTCCGTTTCTTGGCTACAGGCAGGTCTTTTGAGGACATGAAGTTTACAACTGGAATTTCTGCCCAATCATTAGGTCGAATTATACCGGAGACGTGTGAGGCCATAATAAAAGTGCTCCAACCACAGTATTTAAAGGTATGAAAACATGTTGAACTGTCAGAGTTCTATTACATGACTAAAAATGAAACAAAGTTTAAATATGTAAAATCAACAATGTGTCTAAAATGGCCAAAAACACAATTTCTTCTAAGAAAATACATAACAAGAAGTACACCATTTCCAAAAAGAGACGTTTTGAAACAGAATCTATTTTTTATTTAACAACAATAACCATTTTAATTTTAACAAGAACAGTAAAGAAATTTTTTTTTATTCACAAATTCGTATAATGGGGATCACGAAACCAAGGACCTTGATGGTGTTCCTGGTTCATTGGCCAGCTCGTGGTTCCATGTTGTTGGGATGTCTGCCAGTTTGGGACAGATGGTGCAGGTTGATGGTATGTACAACCTTGATACCCTATAACATCGGTGTTTGGGGTAAGATGCCCCTTAAGTCCAATGCCCATCATTTTATGCAGCAGAGGTTCAAATAAGTCACGCTGCTGCATAGTCATCCTGCGTAACTTGTGTGCAACAAGATAACCCACAGCATCACACTCATCATCCTTCTGTTCCATAATGGATGATGCATTCCTTAATAAAGTGGAAGTGTCCAAATCTGAAGTCTTCCTTTTTTTTCCCCTCTGAGCACTCAGACCCGATGGCCCTGGCTGCTCTGGTACTGGGCTTGGAGTATCCTATAGAAAATAATGTAAAAAGTAATTAATAAATCAATTACCATGAATGCTAAATATTCCTATGTCTTTTTTGCCAACAGTTTCCCACAAATTCCCAGGAATGGAAAGAGCTTGCTAAAGAATTCCAGGATATGTGGAATTTCCCGAATTGTGGTGGTGCAATAGATGGGAAACATGTAAGGATCATCCCACCAGCGAATTCAGGATCCTACTATTACAACTACAAAGGGTTCTTTAGCATAATATTAATGGCGATCGTCAATGCAAAATATGAATTCATATACCTGGACATAGGGAAAAATGGTAGAAACTCAGATGGAGGAGTAATACAGCGGAGTGAATTCCTAAACAGACTGAAAGGAGGTGTTTTGCATCTTCCATCTTCAAGTGAAACCGTGGAAGGACTAAATTTCGTCTTTATTGGGGATGACGCATTTGCTTTGCATGAACATCTTTTGAAACCGTATCCCTTACGTAATTTAACAGCTCAACAGAAGATATTCAATTATCGTCTGTCCAGGGCAAGGCGGGTGGTTGAAAATGCGTTCGGCATTATGGCCAGCAGATTCAGAATCTTCCACACTGCTATGAATGTAGCAGTGGAAAAAGTGGACATCATCGTGAAGTGCTGTTGTATGCTACACAATTTTTTACGAAGCACAACAGTGTCATACATGCCAACATCTGCAGTTGATATGGAAGACATTACCAGTGGGACAATTGTACCAGGTGACTGGCGAAACGACAGCACTGGTTTGCAAAATTTAGCTCCTGCAAGGCCTAGCTTACCAACTGCCAGTGCACGTCAGAATCGACAAAATTATACTGATTATTTTGTAGGCAGGGGGGCAGTTGCATGGCAGGATTGTATCTAGCTTTAGATAATATGGATTGGGGACAGTGGAAGACAGTGGAAGAAGTTTTGGTTAGACTTTCAGTTTAAAAATATTCATGCAAAAAAGTACAGTAGTGCACAATTTCTTCACTACCCTATTGCCAGTTGTTTAAATAAAGAATATACAACATATAGTTACCTGTGTCTGTGTTTGGGATATATCCTCCGCTTCAGATAATGCACCGGAGTCTGATGGGCCACTTGCTTCCAGAGTACAATGGGACTCTCTGGGATTATCGGAATCAGCTAGGAACATGAGGTCTTTGAAGTACCACAAACGTGGCACATATACATCCTCAGCTCCTGCACCAGATTTCTTGGAGGCTTGTATTTTTTTATATTCCTTTTTAAACACAGTGCGCAAGTTTGCAATTTTGTTTTTTACATAATCTTCAGTTGGTTCAATACACACTGCTTTACATAACTCTTTGAGTTCTTTTAAAGCTTCATCACGCTTATAACGATTGGAATAATCTCTGGATCTCACATCCCATAGGCAGGATAATTCACGGTATTTGTCGATAAATTGGGGTAGGAAATCGGGTGATGTAAATTTGGAAGCCATTGTCCTTTAAATAAAAAAAAACATGAATTAAATATATATATATATCTAAATTACATGCTTAAAGTTTTATAATACATGTCTAGAATTGGACAAATGGCCATTTAGAACATCCAGCTCCAATAATTAAAGTGTAGCAATAATACAATACAATAATACAAAAATTGTAGTGTAGCAATAATACAATACAATAAAACAATCAAAGGTATTTACATCAATCACACACACATCCACGGGCACATTAAATAATCAAAGTATAGTCCCCAGATCAAACTTACCTCAGGTATCTCCGTTTGTATTATCGTTTATCAAACGAATATTACTCGAATATTCTTTCATACGTGACGTCACGAAACCGCGTATGTTCGTATTATCACATGCGATGTATCTTGTACAAGCCACACCTCTTCTTTAATACAGTGCACAGTTGCAGACCTCATGGCAGAGCACATGGTATCTCCGTTTGTATTATCGTTTATCAAACGAATATTACTCGAATATTCTTTCATACGTGACGTCACGAAACCGCGTATGTTCGTATTATCACATGCGATGTATCTTGTACAAGCCACACCTCTTCTTTAATACAGTGCACAGTTGCAGACCTCATAGCAGAGCACATGGCAGATTCTCCAGATGCAGGGCCCCAGATAGTGCAAAGAGAGGAGATTGTGGAGGGAAGTCGGCCAGTAAGTGCAGTCACCAGAAGAAGAAGGAAGAAAGCCAGCAATATGACTTTCGAGGAGATGGTGGACATGGTGAATATTCTGCAGAAGAAGGATTATGATTGTCGTGAGCATGTATACAGCAACATGAACATACGCAAAGATGCAATATTAGAGAAGGTGCAACATGTTTTACGCAAACGCCATGGCAGTGAACGCACAAAAGACCAGTTAAGAAAGCGATGGTCTGACCTGAAATTAAGAGAAGAAAGTCAGCTTAGAAAGATCAACAAAATAATCGACAAAAGTAAGTACTTTATTTTTGGTGTGCATGTATTTATTATGTTTTTGTATGCATAAAGTCAAGCAACCTACTGCAATTCGTGAAAGCAGACACACACATAAAGATTGCATATACAGAACATAACACTCATATTTTCTGAGTGTTATGTTCTGTATATGCAATCTTTATGTGCGTGTCTGCTTTCACTCATTTTACTTGGGAATTGCAGTAGGTTGCTTGACTTTATGTTTGAAAATGTAACAATGGTATTGCAATGCTTGACTTGCACCTAAAAGTATATATATATATATATATTGCATTTAATAGGAAGCCGAAAAAAGAAACATGGAGAGGTGGAAATAGTACATGAGGATGTGGAGCAGACAAGTGCACAGACTGACATGGCAACAGACACAACTGTAATCGTACTGACGCCTGTTGAAGATGAGAGCAGCCATGTGTCCACTTCAGGTAAATTATATTTTTATTATTTTTGTTTAAATGAGCTATTTTTGAAATTTATTTTCAAAATTTTTATTTAAGTTTTTGTTTTTTTTATAGCTGTTCGATCATCTACTTCAAGCAGCTCAACTTCTGACAGTAGTACATCAGCAAACCGAATTATTGCAGATTTAAAGTCATTACATGCTGACATTGAGAATGTTCGCACTACCCTGAATTCTTTTCCACGCAGAATTTCAGAGATCCTTGAGCAATTATCTACATTTTGAATGGGTTTAGACGTTTAGCTTGTTTTTCATGCATACCCTGGTTCTTTTTTGCACATGCAACTTTTGTTTTATATACCAATAGGGGATTATTTACTAAAGGAAAATCTACTTTGCACAAGTGCGCTTGGAAGTGCAGTTGCTGTAGATCTGACGGGGGCATGCAAGGACAATAAAAAAACAGCATTTTACCTTGCATATGATTGGTTGTTAAAATCAGCAGAGCTTCCCCTCATTTCAGATCTAGAACAACTACTTCCAAGTGCACTTTCAGTGCACTTGTGCAAAGTGGATTTGCCTATCATAAATAACTCCTATAGTGTTCTTGTCTATTTGTAGGCAATGTTTTGGCTGCACTACTACTGTACAAATCACATAGTTATTTTTTAAAAAGAGTTTATATTATATTTTTGTATTTGAAACTTTATATTTTCAAAAAACGGGTACACGCATGAAACCATTCCTTTTTTTTGGTTTGGCACAATAAATCTGTGCTTGTTTGAATTTGGTGTGTAGTGTCTTTATTTTAATCATTATGTGCATTATGTCACCTCTATTCCCCACACTTGATGTTATACATGATTTGAAATGTATCTGGGGCCCTGCATCTGGAGAATCTGCCATGTGAGATCATCTCTCAGCGCCGCTCTCCTTCCTCGCACAGACAGTGCGAGAGGGGAGAGATGAACGGCTGCAGCGGCAGCCGTTCTGCCTGTGAGAGAAAAAAAATTTAAAAAATAAAATAAAGTGCCATCCTCCCCTAGCAGTGCCATCCTCCCCCAGCAGTGCCATCCACCCCCAGCAGTGCCATCCACCCCCAGCAGTGCCATCCGCCCCAGTGCCATCTGCCCCAGTGCCATCTGCCCCAGTGCCATCCACCCCAGTGCCATCCACCCCAGTGCTACCTGCCCCCAGTGCCATCCACCCCAGTGCTACCTGCCCCCAGTGCCACCTGCCCCCAGTGCAACCTGCCCCCAGTGCCACGTGTCGTCAGTGCCACATAGTGCCATCTGTCATCAGTGCCATTTGTCATCAGTGCCACCTGTCAGTGTCACGTGCCATCTGTTGTCAGTGTCACGTTACATCAATGCCACTTATCAGTGCTATCTGTCATCAGTGCCACGTGTCATCAGTGCCACGTATAAGTGTCATCATTGCCACGTATCAGTGCCATCTGTCATCAGTGTCACGTGTCATTGTCCTGGTGCTTCAAAAGTGTAATAAATAGTCAACAAGTTAGATGTGTAATTTATGTTCCTAGAACACATGATGGCGCTACCTGCATGTTGGGCCTCTCTATGTGGCCAGGCTGTGAAAAAGTCCCACACATGTGGTATTGTAATACTCAGGAGGAGTAGCAGAATTTTTTGGGAGTTATCGTTTGTGGTATACACATGCCACGTGAGAGAAATAACCTATTACAATGAAAATTTTGTGGAGAAAAAAAAAAATAATGAAAAATCTTAATTTGGTCGGAAAAAAATGACAACATCAAAAAGCTCACCATGCCTCTTACTAAATACCTTGGAATGTCTACTTTCCAAAAAGGGGTCATTTGGGGGGTATTTGTACTTTCCTGACTTGTTCGGGTCACAAGAAGCGAGATAGGCCACCAGTACATCAGATTTGATCAATTTTGTGCGATTTGCACCACAGCTTGTAGACGCTCTAACTTTCAAAAAGACCAAATAATATCCACTAATTTGGGTTATTTTTACCAAAGATATGTAGCAGTATAAATTGTGACCAAAATTTATGAAGAAAAAATAATAATTTGCATAATTCTGTCACAGAAACAAAGAAATGTGCGTTTTTTTTCAAAATGTTCGGTCTTTTTTCATTTATAGCGCAAAAAATAAAAACCCCAGAGGTGATCAAATACCACCAAAAGAAAGCTCTATTTGTGGGAAAAAAAAAGGACAAAAAATTCATTTGGGTACAGTGTTGCATGACTGAGTAATTGTCATTCAAATTGTGAGAGCACCGAAAGCTGAAAATTGGTCTGGGCAGAATGGTGTTTAAGTGCCCAGTAAGCAAGTGGTTAAAGTTGCGTTCGACCATTCGTTCGTTGTTTTCTATATGTTTTCCTTCCGGTTCGAACTTTCCAGAGGTCATGCGCAGTTCTTTTTCTTATGTCAAATCGTCCAACTCTGCCATTAACGATACGATTTTTGGACGATTTTTGGAAAAAAAACCAACATGTTGGATTTGTCAATTTGCCCTGTCGTACGAAAATCGCATGTCGCGCATACCACACTAACGATACGAAAATCGGTCGATTTTATTTTCGCTCGGATTTTCGTTCGGAATTCGCATCGTGTATGGCCGGCATAATACAGCGTACTAAGTCCGCCGGACTATCCGCCCTACTTTTGAAATGAACGGACTCGCCCACACACGCGGAGGAAAGTCCGCTCATTTCGAGCGCGTGTCCAGGTAGGCGGGGCCCGCGAAGGAGACGTCACTGGCCCCGCCACCTGGTATGGACTTGAAGGGGAACCCCAACGGCAAAAAAAATCGGCGTGGGGGTCCCCCCCAGGCCCACATCAGACTCTTGTCCGAGCACGCTACCCGGCCGGCCAGAAAAGGGGGGGGGGTGGGCGAGCGAGTGCCCCCTCCCTCCTGAGCCGTACCAGGCCGCGTGCCCTCAACATAGGGGGTGCCTTGGGGAAGGGCGGGCCGCGCAGCCCCCCCACCCCAAAGCACATTGTCCCCATGTTGATGAGGACAAGGGCCTCTTCCCGACAACCCTGGCCATTGGTTGTCGGGGTCTGCGGGCAGGGGGCTTATCGGAATCCGGGAGCCCCCTTTAATAAGGGGGGCCCCTGGATCCCGGCCCCCCACCCTATGTGAATGAGTACCCCTACCCATTCACCTGTAAAAAAAAAAACACAACACACAAGGGTTAAAATGGTTTATTGCACAGCCCTGGGGGTCTTCCGTCTTTGGGGGTCTTCTCGCCGGACTCCTCCGCTATCTTCTTCTAGCTTTTTTACTAGTGGAGGAGCCCGGCTTTCTTCCTCGCCGCCGCCCTCTTCTTCCGACTTCGGGGGTCCTGTCACCCTCTTCGGTTCTTCTTGCCGGATGATGTCCCCGCCCATTATGGTGTCACAGTCCCAGAGGATGCTGGGACTGTGACATCATAATAGGCGGGGACATCATCCGGTGATGTCCCTATATAAGTCGCCGCACGTCACGTCCGTGCCATTGTGAGCGGAGGATGCGACGAGGCAACATCTGAATAGAAGAACAGAAGGCGGCGACAGAAGACCGGGCCACCTCCTGTAAAAGAGCTAGAAGAAGGCGTGGTGGCCCAGCAAGAAGAACCGAAGAGGGGGATAAGACCCCCGAAGTCGGAAGAAGAGGGGGGCGGCGAGGAAGAAAGCCGGGCTTCTCCGCTAGCAAAAGAGCTAGAAGAAGATAGCGGAGGAGTCCGGCGAGAAGACCCCCGAAGACGGAAGACCCCCGGAGACGGAAGACCCCCGGAGCTGTGCAATAAACTATTTTAACCCTTGTGTGTTGTGTTTTTTACTTTTATTTACAGGTGAATGGGTAGGGGTACATTGTACCCCATACTCATTCACATAGGGTGGGGCTCCGGGATTCCGATAAGTTCCCCGCCCGCAGACCCCGACAACCAACCGCCAGGGTTGTCGGGAAGAGGCCCTTGTCCTCATCAACATGGGGACAAGGTGCTTTGGGGTGGGGGGGCCACGCGGCCCCCCCTTCCCCAAGGCACCACCCATGTTGAGGGCATGTGGCCTGGTACGGCTCAGGAGGGGGGGCGCTCGCTCCCCCCCCCCCCTTTCCTGGCCGGCCGGGTAGCGTACTCGGACAAGGGTCTGATGTGGACCCCCATGCCAATTTTTTTTCGGCGTTGGGGTTCTCCTTTAAGTCCATACCAGGTGAAGGGGCCAGTGACGTCTCCTTCGCGGGCCCCGCCTACCTGGAGACGTGCTCAAAATGAGCGGACTTTTCTCCGGGCGGGAAAAGTCCGTTCATTTCAAAAGTACACACGCCCGGATTGTCCGCCAAAATGCGAGTCCGACGGGAAGATTGGAGCGTAAAACTACTTTCTAAGTCCGCCGTACTTTCGGGGGAAAAAAAGTCAGCCGGAGGCTACACACGGGGGGATTGTCCGCCGGACTTGAGTTTGCCGGACTTTTCCACCCGATTGTTTGATCGTGTGTACGCGGCATAATAATAACTAACTATTAAATTATAGGTGTCGGAATTTCCTTTCAAATTTGGCTGTTAGTGAACGTAACGAATACAAATTTATCTGAAGTTACGAATTATGCAAAATAATGAATGCCGCATCCATCAAACAAATGGAATGGAACAAAATAATAATAAAAAATAAAATAATAATAAGTTATTATTATTATTGTTATTTTTAATCATAATAATTATGATCGGAAAAGCAGCGATCAGGAGCATTCCTTTAGCCGCCGGTGCATTGCATACTAGCACATTATGACAGACTTGCCTTAGAACTCCAGTGGCGTGCAGCCAACGCTCCCCCTCCCCCCCCGCGCTTCCATCTTCACCCAGTCTTTCTTCCGTGCTCGCGGGCTTTGGCTTTTTGACTGGCCGAGTCGGGGTGACGTCTGTCCTGTGCATGCGGCCGCGGCGCAGCTCTCTCACACCTTCCATTGAAAGTGCAGGGCACATTCATAATGTGCTAGTAAGCGATGCACCTGCTGCAAATGGATAGCAATCGTTCGCTGCTTTTTCGCCTAATCACAGCGGTCACATGATCATAAACCCTGCCCCACCTCCCGGCATCCAAAACCCCCTAAAGGCCCGCGATGCGCCAGTGACGTCACCAGCTGTTACTATATTAAAATATCTCTTAAAAGGTGCACGTTTAGGAGTTATTTACAGGTAGGCCTTATTATAGGCTTACCTGTAGGTACAAGTTAACTATATGGAATTTACTACCACTTTAATTACATGTACTTCAGAAGATTTTACCCCCCCCTTCATGACCAGGCCATTTTTTACTATGCAGCACTGCGCTACTTTCATTGGTAGTTGTGCGGTCATGCAACACTGTAACCAAATTAAATTTATATCATTTTTTTCACACAATAGAGCTTTCTTCTGGTGGTATTTGATCACCTCTGTTTTTTTTTTTTTTTAATTATTATATAAATGAAAAAAAAAAAACATTTTGAGAAAAAAAAAAACACAATATTTTACTTACTGCTATAAAACATACCCAATTAAATTAAAACAATTTCTTCATAAATTGAGGCCAAAAATGTATTCTGCTACATGTCTTTAGTAAGAAAAAAAAAAATCCCAATAAGCGTTTATTCATTGGTTTCTATATGTAAACGTTAAAGCCCCTACAAACTATGGGATATATCCTGAAATTTTTATTTTTTATACTATTAATGGCGGTGATTGGTGACTTTATAGTGCGGCGGTAAATATGACACTAACTGACTCTGGAGGGAAACAGACTGCCACTGACATCTCTATTGACACTAATACAGTGTTCAGTGATAATACTATACACTGTCACTGTTCAACTGGCAATCCATCGTCTTATAAAATAAAAGAAACAAAGATAGGGCGAAACCCCCCCCCCCCCCACCCACGGGAGACAAATGGGAGGGCGGCCAAACCCCCCACCCCCCGCACGCGCACATGGGAGACAGACAGGATGGTGGGAAATCCCACCCCTCTGCGGAAGATGGACTGGAAGGTGGCGGTCCCCCCTGTTGGTGACGAACGAGAAGGGGACGATCCCCCCCCCCCACAGGAGTTGGACGGGAAGGCAGGGAATCCCACCCCCCTGTGGGAGACAAACAGGGAGACAGCGATTTCCCCCCGTCCCCCGCAGGAAGCAGACAGGAAGGTGGTAAATTCCCCCCCCCCCACAGGAGACAGACAGGAAGGTGGTAAATCCCCCCCCCCACAGGAGACAGACAGGAAGGTGTTAAATCCCCCCCCCCACAGGAGACAGACAGGAAGGTGGTAAATCCCCCCCCCTCCCCCCCCCCCACAGGAGAAAGACAGGAAGGTGGTAAATCCCCCCCCCCCACAGGAGAAAGACAGGAAGGTGGTAAATCCCCCCCCCCACAGGAGACAGACAGGAAGGTGTTAAATCCCCCCCCCCACAGGAGACAGACAGGAAGGTGGTAAATCCCCCCCCTCCCCCCCCCCCCACAGGAGAAAGACAGGAAGGTGGTAAATCCCCCCCCCCCCCACAGGAGACAGACAGGAAGGTGGTAAATCCCCCCCCCCACAGGAGAAAGACAGGAAGGTGGTAAATCCCCCCCCCCCCCCCACAGGAGACAGACAGGAAGGTGGCGATTTAGCCCCCCCATGGGAGATGAACGGGAACACATCGATTTAATCCCTCCTTAAAGGAGAATTATACCCAAAAAATGATTGGTTAAAGTGAATTTCTTTCATTTTTCTTTTATTTTACCCACTGCTATTCCTTTATATTGGCTTCTGAACATTACAAATGTAGCCATTTAGAAATAGGATGAAAGGTTTAGCACTGGGAAACACTTTTTGAAAGACAAAAAGGGCATTTTATATACAACTATATGGATCTGGCCAAAATGAAGGACAAATGAGGAGGAATGAGGGACAGAGGGACTTTGTTCCAAATCCGGGACAGTTTGAAGCTATGCCCACATCGAATTAGCTGACTAGTAGCATTATCATAAAGAACCATTAGGTGGTGTACTTCTAGGTCCCAGCAGGTGGCAGCATAGAGATAGAATGGTAAAATCCTCTATTCAGTGGCCTCAGGGGGAGCCCAGAACCGGGAAGATGCCGGCTATATTTGCATAGTTACCAACCGGGGCGTAACTAGAAATCGCAGGGCCTCATAGCAAAATGTTGTATGGAGCCCCCCCCCGCCTTACCCTCACCAGGGGCAAATCCAGAGTCTAGTCTCGGGGGGGGGGGGGGCACTCCTAGAAAATACTTTTTTTGGGGGACAATTTATATGGGCAATGGCTGATGTTGACGCTTCAATCATCACGGCACCTTGATTGTTATGGTGTCAGGATGATTGAAACACATTATTTCTATTATTACATTGTTATAGAAAATGAAATAGTTCAACTCACCGTAATGCAGAATCAGTGGGAGCCCCGAGTGTGTCACTTGCCAGTGTCG
The DNA here is from genome assembly GCF_037356315.1 of Lithobates pipiens. Lineage (NCBI taxonomy): Eukaryota > Metazoa > Chordata > Amphibia > Anura > Ranidae > Lithobates > Lithobates pipiens. The sequence continues at coordinate 13,302,876 of NW_027507825.1, forward strand.
CCTGCCACCAGATGCAGATTGTCACTTGTCACACACTGCAGATTGTGCATTTGCCACGTCACCTGCCACAAGTTGCGGATTGTCACCTGCCACACGTTGTAAATTGTCCACTATCACCTGCCACACATTGCAGGTTGTGCACTTGCCAGGTCACCTGCCATAAGTTGCAGATTGTCGCTTGCCACGCTACCTGCCACCCTTTGAAAATTGTCCATTATCACCTGCCACACATTGTGGATTGTCCACTTGCCACGTCACCTGCCACAAGTTTCAGGTTGTCACATGCCACACGTTGCAGATTGTCACTTGTCACACACTGCAGATTGTCCATTTGCCATGTCACCTGCCACAAGTTGTGGATTGTCACTTGCCAAGTCACCTGCCACACGTTGTAAATTGTCCACTATCAACTGCCACACATTGCAGATTGTGCACTTGCCAGGTCACCTGCCACAAGTTGCAGATTGTCGCTTGCCACGCTACCTGCCACCCTTTGAAAATTGTCCATTATCACCTGCCACACATTGTGGATTGTCCACTTGCCACGTCACCTGCCACAAGTTTCAGATTGTCACATGCCACACGTTGCAAATTGTGCACTTGCCAAGTCACCTGCCACCCATTGTGGATTGTCCACTTGCCACGTCACCTGCCACAAGTGGCAGATTTTCCACTTGCCACGTCACCTGCCACAAGTGGCAGATTTTCCACTTGCCACGTCACCTGCCACAAGTTGCAGATTGTCACTTTCCTGCTAAGGTGGGGAATGGGGATTGTCACTTCTTTTTCCCAGTCTGAGTGAGGCAGCAGAGAGATGATATAATCTGCCTGCACAGTGAGTGAGGGCAGAACTGCCAGAAAGCAGGGCAGGCGCCGGCCGGTGAGAGATGCCACCCGCTGATTGGCCACTCACCGAGCCACCCAGCTGGCAGCTTCCCGCCCCCCCCTCCCCCCGCCGCCAAGCCACCCAGCTGCGTCAGTGTGACTGTAGGAGCGACGAGTGGACAGGCAGCTCATCGCCTCACCCTCCCCCTGCTCATTGGACACTTCTGGGAGGTCCAGTCCACATATTGGGTACTGCTGAGATGATGCAGGGGAGACAATTGTGATTCCTTTGAGGCTCTGGCTGCACACTGATCTGGAAAGATCTTGTAGAACTGTAACAATTCACAACGGCTTGTTCAGCAATTCTTTGCATTGTGTTAAAGTGTTACTAACAGTAAAATCAGTCTGCATATGCAGTAAAGCGTGCTTGTTATACTCACTGTGAAACCTAAGGGGTTATGTACAAAATCTGTTTGATTCTGTCTTCTCCGATCCTCCCCTCCTTCCATTGTCCCCAATGGAGTCAGACTGCACATGCTCAGTTTGGTGTGTATTGCTATAGAGGGTTTTTTTTTTGCTTTTTTGGGAGGGCGCATGTGATCAGCACAGGGCCAATCAGCACTCTCCAGACAGAGGGTCAGGGGTCATGCAGACTCATAGGACAGTTAGAGTAGAATGAAACCTCCTCCTGCAAGCTTTACTAGGAATTGATAGAAGTGACAAGGTTGCTGAGAAAAGGTGAGAAAAGGTATTTAGTAGTTTATATTTACTAAATTGCATTTCCATGTTATGTGTACTGTGGGAGAGCAGATATAGTGAATGCAGGCTGCTGGGGAGACCATATATAGTGAGTGCAGGCTCCCGGGGAGAGCAGAGATAGTGAATGCAGGCTCCTGGGGAGAGCAGATATAGTGAATGCAGGCTCCCGGGGAGAGCAGATATAGTGAATGCAGGCTCCCGGGGAGACCAGATATAGTGAATGCAGGCTCCTGGGGAGACCAGATATAGTGAATGCAGGCTCCTGGGGAGACCAGGTATAGCGAACGCAGGCTCCTGGGGAGACCAGGTATAGCGAACGCAGGCTCCTGGGGAGACCAGGTATAGCGAACGCAGGCTCCTGGGGAGACCAGATATAGTGAATGCAGGCTCCTGGGGAGACCAGGTATAGCGAACGCAGGCTCCTGGGGAGACCAGGTATAGCGAACGCAGGCTCCTGGGGAGACCAGGTATAGTGAATGCAGGCTTCTGGGGAGAGCAGATATAGAGAATGCAGGGTCCTGGGAGTAGGAGCGGCTGTGCAGTTAGTCTGTTTACCAGCCTAGATGCTATGATTTTAATTACATTTTTGAAATAAAGTTGAATAATTCGGAGTGCGGCTATCCAGCTACATCTTTTCTACTTCAGTTCCTGTTGCAAACAGAGCCAGCACCCTGTGGGATTGTGGAGACAGCTGTTTTGGGAGAAGTCATTACCTTAGAGCGGTAATTCTTTGTATCACACACTACCCTACTGTCTGATGCCGCGTACACACGGGCGGACTGTATGGCGTACTTAGTCCGTCGAAACACATTTCAGCAGACAGTCCGCTCGTGTGTGGGCTTCAGCTGACTTTTTCAGCATGCAGTCCGGCGTACTAAGAATTTCGGATTTTTCGAAATTCTGTCCGTCGTACTTTGGTTTCAGCGGACAATCCGCTCGTGAGTAGGCTAGTTCGACGGACTAAGTATGGCGCATGCCCAGAAAGGATTTACACGGCGGAAGGGTGCATTGCTGTGTATTGGACTTCCTATTTCTAGTCCCGTCGTACGTGCTGTACACGTCATCGCGCAAGCTTTCGACGGACTGTTTGGGTATCCGTGTGTGGTCAAGTCCGTTCAGTGGAAAGTATGACGGACTGTCCGTCGGATTGTAGGACGGACTAAGTACGCCATACAGTCCGCCCGTGTGTACGCAGCATAAGTGTAAAGACGTGGTCATTTGTGGCTTATTTACCGCAGTCATTAAATCTTTGACATCATTATCTACCTCAGTTAACATTATTATGACTTTAATACTATCAATACTCCCCTCTTTACATATTTAATTACCAGAGTATATGATGGATTATCTTAACATTGTCTGACCGTTCATTCGAATAAACTATGAATCGATATGGGTTTGTCCATGAGCTAACGCTCTGGTAATTGCCGCAGGTTCTGGCCCCGTCTCCTCTGGGGCGCTTCGGTGGGGGACATTTGTTTACGTGTGACTCCTTCTAAGCCGCACTGAGTGGATCCTCGTCCTCTTCTCGGGTGTCTCGATGTGGCGCACAGAATGGTCTGACAGCTGTGTGGGGGATTTTTTTTTTTTTTAATGAGGGGTACCTCTAAATGCAGTGGTAATTATGTGCTACGTGTTATTAAACATTTTGCATATATTATATCTTGTTTTTAAACAAATTTGATATATTACTATAAATCTTCTTTCTCTTAGCAAACTCATCCTCTAAAGCAGGGATATGCAATTAGCGGACCTCCAGCTGTTGCAGAACTACAACTCCCATGAGGCATAGCAAGACTCTGACAGCCACAAGCATGACAGCCAGAGGTAGAGGCATGATGGGACTTGTAGTTTTACAACATCTGGAGGTCCGCTAATTACATATCCCTGCTCTAAAGAGACCCCAAACATTATGGGTCGAAACGCGTCAGCAACTGCTATGCAATAGTCATTATTATAGGCCGTGTATAACTCCCATGTTTGCTACTTCCTGTATTTGGTATGGATATTTTCCCATTCAAGCTCATATTTTAACACTCATGTAACAACCCATTTCACCTTTCAATAAAGACATTTTTATTCTCTATCCAACGTTCATCTTTCTCATTTTTTATATCTAACTGCCTACCCCCCACACCCCTAGGGGAATCTTCCCATTTTCTCTAGTAACACTTTCATTTATTTATTTTTTCTTCAAAACTGGAGTTCCCCTTTAAGGACAGCCTGTGCCTGACCCGAGCGCAGAGGTGACACAAGGACACGTTCCCCCGCTGTGTTCAGTGTTCCATGCAGAACATCGAACTCCGCCCATCCGTTCCACCGTTTATCTTTCTGCCCGGACTGGTCCAGGTTCTGTGCCAGAGACGATGGCATGGAATGTACACAGCAAATAACTCCAAACCTCCAAATCCCCATTTATTGGAGAGAGAAAACCGCATCTCATCCCATAAAGAGATCGTCTCGTGTTACCACTCCACCTCTGAAGTGCACCTGTAATGAGCTGTGCGACAGGAAGGGGGAGGGGCAGAGGATGAGGGGGGTTTAATCTGTTTTTAACCCCTTCAATACCGGGCACTCCCCCCCCCCCCCCACCCCTTTCCTGCCCAGGCCAATTTTAAGCTTTCGCTTTTTAAATGACAATTGCACGGTCATGCAACACTGTAGCCAAATTACATTTATCATTTTGTTCCAACAAATAGAGCTTTCTTTTGGTGGTATTCGATCACCTCTGGGATTTTTGTTTTTTGCTAAACAAATAAAAAAAAAAAAGAGAAAATTTTGAAAAAAAAAAAAGTTTTTCTTTGTTTCTGTCATAAAATTTTCTAAATAAGTACTTCACTGATGAGGCGCAGCACAATGATGATGTCACTGATTTTTTTTTTTACATGGTCATATCTGGGATTGCAAAGGAATTTGCTGCACATAAAGTCGATTTATATCTTTTGCAGCGATTGACGATTACATTTGAATGAAAATTTCTGTGCCCAGAGTTCAGCTTTAGTCCGGGTTTACACTTATGCGACGCAAATGGGAGCAATTCTCATTCAGGTTTTTGCTGGAGTCCAGTGCGATTTATTTATTTATTTATTTATTTATTTTTGCGGTGCGATTTGTGCTAAAGACAGTGCGATTGAAATGCGAATTGAATGTCTTTGTGGATGGGATTGGGCGCAGCTGCAATGTTTGCGAGTGGCGAAATATGTAAAAAATCGACATTGATGTCCGTGTAGAATAAAAATCGCACAGAACCCTTTTTGTTGTTGCCGCATCACATTCACTTAGCAGTCGCAGTGCATAGATGTGAACGACCGTCATTGGACACATTGTGTTTTTTGGATGACATGCGAATCTAGGCTTTTTCTAACGTATCAAATTCGCAAAAAAAAAAAAAATTTGCATCAGTGTGAACCGGCACTTAAAGTGGTTGTAAAGGCTCAGCGTTTTTTTAACCTGCATGAATTCTATGCATGAAGGCAAAAATCTTTCTCTGTGCCACAGCAGCCGCCTAATACTTACCCGAGCCCCGTCTCGATCCAGCAATGTGCACGAGAGCCTCGGCTCTACAGGGACTCTTCTTTCTCATTTGCTAAGACAGCAGTGGGAGCCATTGGCTGTCAATCACAGTCAGTGAGCCAATCAGGAGAGGGAGAGAGAGAGGGGGCAGAGCTGAGCGGCGACTCTGTGAGTGAATGGACGCGCCCTCGTGGTAAGCTGCTTGCTGTGGGGGCAGGAGGGAGGAGCCAGGAGCACCATCCCGAAAAGAGGATCTGGGCTGCTCTGTGCACAACCACACACAGAGCAGGTAAGTATAACATGTTTCTTATAAAAAAAAAAAAAAAAAAAAGAAAGCCTTTAACCGCTTGCCGCCCGTCCACTGTCAAATGACGGAGGGGCGGTGCGGCTCTCGTTCTGAGGCGACATTATAGGAAGTCGTCACAGAACAGCCTCTCTCATATATCCGCGGGGGCGTGCAGCACGGCGATCGTGGCCACGCTGTGTTGCTAGGACATGGCGTGGCCCCGATCTCCGCGGCTCTTTAACCATGTGATCAGCTGTGTCCAATTAAAGCCAGTCACATGTAAACACGGAGATGCCGGTAAACTGACAGAGTGTGTGGCGAAGAGAGCCGATCAGCTGATCATCAGTGCCCTGACAATAACATGCCACCAGTGGCAGCAATCAGTGCCCATTAGTGATGTCAGTCGGTGCTGGCTATCAGTGCTGCCCATCATTTCTGCCCATCAGTGACGCCTATGTGTGCCGCCTATTAGTGCCCACCAGTGCTGCCTATCAGTGCCCTTGAGTGCCACCTATCAGTGCCCACCAGTGCCACATATCAGCGCCACCTATCAGTGCCCATAAGTGTGGCATATTAGTGCCTCCTCATCAGTGCCACCTAATCAATGCCCATAAGTTCCGCCTCTTCAGTGCCCATAAGTGCCACCCATAAATGCCCATCAGTGCCACCTATCTGTGCCGCCTATCAGTGCCACATATCAGGGCCACCTATCAGTGCCCATAAGTGTGGCATATTAGTGCCTCCTCATCAGTGCCACCTAATCAATGCCCATAAGTTCCGCCTCTTCAGTGCTCATAAGTGCCACCCATAAATGCCCATCAGTCCCACCTATCTGTGCCGCCTATCAGTGCCACATATCAGGGCCACCTATCAGTGCCCATAAGTGCAGCATATTAGTGCCTCCTCATCAGTGCCACCTAATCAGTGCCAATAATTGCCACCTCATCAGTGCCGCTTCATCAGTGAAGGAGAAAAATTAGTGATTTCGAAAATTTACTGACAGAAACTAAGAAAATTTCATTTCAAAATATTTGGTCTTTTTTTCTTTTTGTAAAAAAAATAAAAAAAACAACAGTGATTAAATAACACCAAAAGAAAGCTCTAATTGTGTGAAGAAAATGATAACAACTTCACATGTGTACAGTGTTGTATGACCGGTGTTCTGGCTAATAGAGTCCGCCCATCAAATGGTGTCCGCTCCGTACTGCGCATGCGCAGTGCGGAGCAGACGAAGGTTCGGAAAATCTCCGAAGCTGAACGGCGCCTGCGCCGTGAGTGGAGGTAGTAGCCCCACCATCCAAGCGGACATAGGGTTGTGAATTTTAGAGGGCCCCTCGCGGGTGAGCTTCGCTCGCCACGCTTCGGGCTCGGCCTCGCTGCGCTCGGCTCTTTTTTATTCTAACTCTATGTCCACTTGGATAGTGGGGATAGAACCTGGACTCACGGCGCAGACGCCGTTCATCCTCGGCAGTTTTCGGAATCTGTGTTCCTGTGTACTGCGCATGCGCAGTATGCAGGGGACACCATCTGATGGAGAACACTATTTGACAAGACACCGGCAATTGTCATTCAAAGTGCGACAACACTGAAAGCTGAAAATTGGCCTGAGCAGGAAGGGGGTGAAAGTGCCCAGCAGGCAAGTGGTTAATATATTTTTTCGGTGGAGATGCCAATCACATGGATGACCACAAGAGGAAGATTTTACAAATCGTTACATGAAACAGTCGGAATGATTAAACATTAAAATAATCACCGGGTACATTCATCGCAAATCTCTTCAAACCCTCGTAATTGGACAAAACAAAAGCGCCGTCTTCTTTCCTCTGTGGTGTATTGTTTGCTACAAGACCTCAGAAGCCGGCGATGGCGCGGCTCCTCTGGCACACATTGGAGAGATCTAATGCACAGCAGTGATCTCATCTAGACGGGGAAAATCCTGCGGTTTTCCAGACTCCGCCGTCTCCATCTCTGCCCACATATCACCCGGAACTGTCTCATCAATCCAACCAAAACACAAAAACCTCCTTCAGTCTTCCACAGTCGTAGCGGCTCCTCTCCTGGACTGAAACGGCTTCCTCTGATTTCACTGCACACTGTGAGCTTCTCACAATGTGCATTAGAAGCTGCAGCGAATCAGATCCCCGCCCCATTTCCTGGCTGCCTCCCCAGCCTGACTGTCCCTTTTGTCCTCTGTTTTCACTTGGTAATCTGGCGAGTAACACACATTTCCTTTATTAGTAAGACACAACTCTGGAGGAAGGAGAACAGGGGGCAGCATTGTCAGCAGCCTGCACAGCGGGCAAGTCGATGCGCGTGGACGGCGGCCGCGATCGATCCACAGAGAGCCAGAATGGGGATATGTCAATGTAAACAAAGCAGATCCCCGTTCTTACAGGAAAGTACAGAGTGATACAAGTGATTAGGAACAGCAATCTCTACTCCCTGTCAGTCCCCTCCCCCCACAGTAAGAAACACCTCCCAGGGAACACATTTAACCCCTTGATCTCCCCCTAGTGTTAACCTCTTCCCTGCTAGTATTATTTATCATCTCCATCACTATATTGTATCTTTCTATCATCTCCATCCCTCCATTGTATCTCTCTATCGTCTTCATCACTGTGTTGTATCTCTCCATCCCTCTATTGTATCCCTCTATCATCTCCATCCCTCTATTGTATCCCTCTATCATCTCCATCCCTCTATTGTATCTCTATATCATCTCCATCCCTCCATTGTATCCCTCTATCATCTCCATCCCTCTATTGTATCCCTCTATCATCTCTATATCATCTCCATCCCTCCATTGTATCCCTCTATCATCTCCATCCTTCTATTGTATCCCTCTATCATCTCCATCCTTCTATTGTATCTCTATATCATCTCCATCCCTCTATTGTATCCCTCTATCATCTCCATCCCTCTATTGTATCTCTATATCATCTCCATCCCTCCATTGTATCCCTCTATCATCTCCATCCCTCTATTGTATCCCTCTATCATCTCCATCCCTCTATTGTATCTCTATATCATCTCCATCCCTCCATTGTATCCCTCTATCATCTCCATCCCTCTATTGTATCTCTCTGTCATCTCCATCCCTCTATTGTATCCCTCTACCATCTCCATCCCTCTATTGTATCCCTCTATCATCTCCATCACTCTATTGTATCCCTCTATCATCTCCATCACTCTATTGTATCGCTCTATCATGTCCATTCTTCTGTTGTATCCCTCTATCATCTCCATCCTTTTATTATATCACTCTATCATCTCCATCCCTCTATTGTATCCCTCTATCATCTCCATCCCTCTATTGTATCCCTCTATCATCTCCATCACTCTGTTGTATCCCTCTATCATCTCCATCCCTGTATTGTACCCCTCTATCATCTCCATCCCTTTATTGTATCTCTCTATCATCTCCATCACTCCTTTGGACCCCTCTATCATCCCCATCCCTCTATTGTGTCATCTCTATCCCTCTTTGTATCTCTATCATCTCTATCCCTCTATTGTATCTCTCTATCATATCCATCCCTCTATTGTATCTCTATCATCTCTATCCCTCTTTGTATCTCTGTCATCTCTATCCCTCTATTGTATTTCTCTATCATCTTCACCCCTCTATTGTAACTCTCTATCCCTCTATTGTATCACTCTATTATCTCTATCACTCTTCAGTGTGGGGTTTATAAACACTGTTCAGAACGCCCTGTGTACTTCGAATTTGAAGGGAATACATAGCAGCCCGATGTTCACAACTGGTTAAGGAGAATCTATTAATAATGTGAGCCGCTATGCCTGTATTGTGCTTTTTTTATTATACGTTTATATTCTTTCCCTACCAGAGTCGGAGCATCAGGCTGAGTGTTGGGCTCTGAGGCCATCTGATCTTCTGCTTGAGCTCTTTGCTAATAACTGACACTGAGGAGGACTGTCAAATAAAAAAGGTGTTGAGAGGATGGTAAAGCCTGGTACACACGGGCCGAATATCCATCAGTATCGGTCGGTTCAACAAAAACCGGACAGCATTCATCCTGTGTGTACAACAGCCGGCTTGATGTCTGGCTTCTGTTGAACGGACATGCTGGACAAACAGCCGCCAATCAGCGTATGCAGCCAATGGCTGTGAGCAGTCCTGGGACAAGGTCATCCAGCGCCCCCAGGGCAAAGATGCCAAGCTGTGCCTCCCCCCATCCCTTAGGGTCAGGGCATTCCCCATCCCTGCAATAAACCATTGCGCCCAGGGCAGCCGTCCCCTTGTGCTCACCCACACAATAGCTCAAGCGGGGAGATCTCTGTACTAAAATCACATAGCTAGTACAGCAAGCTTCTCAATTTTTTTCTTTTTTCATTTAGCCCGCTGGGTTGAATGAAAAAAAATAAAATAAATAAAAGCGAGAGTCCACCAGGAGTCCGCGTTTTTTTTTTTTTTTTTTTTTTTTAAAGCCAGCAGCTACAAATACTGCAGCTGCTGACTTTTAAAATAGTGACACTTACCTGTCCAGCGCGCCCGCGATGACGGCACCCGAAGCCGATCTGTAAATCGTTTCTCGGGTGCTGCCGCCGCCATCTTGGGTATGGGAATCAGGAAGTGGAGCCTTTCGGCTTCATTTCCCGGTTCCCTACTGCACATGCGCGAGTCGCGCTGCGCAATAAGGACGGTCCCCGCTGCCTCTGGGATCTGTGTGTTTTCCCAGCAGGCAGCGGGGCACTTGCGGAAGGGGGCGGGCACTTGCGGAAAGGGGCGTAATCTACGCCCCTTTCCTGCAGAGAGCTATCCCGGAAGTGGGTGCAGTTACCTGGATTATCCAGGTAACTGCACCCCCCTCCCCCCTGAAAGGTGCCAATTGTGGCGCCGGAGGGGGGGAGGATTCCGATGAGCGGAAGGTCAATTTTAGGGTGGACCTCCGCTTTAAGTCTATACAATGTTTAACCACTTCATTACCAGGCTGTGATGTCTGCAGACGGGATCCCCCACCCTGGGCGGGAGTCATATGACATCCTCGATGGTAAAGGGGGCACTCACGATCACTCGTAATAGAGCAGGAACGTGGATCAGATCTATAAACACACCGATCCACGTCCTGTCAAGGTAGAGGAGACCGATTGTGTGCTCCTAGTATATAGGTACACCGATCGGTCTCCTCCTCTAGTCAGTCCACCCACCCCCCCCCCCCCCCCACAGTTAGAATCACACATTTAACCCCTTGATCGCCCCCCCCTAGTTTTAACTTCTTCACTACTAGTGACATTTATACAGTAATCAGTGAATTTTTATCGCTTTGATCGCTGTATAAATGTCAATGGTCCAAAGTTGTGTCCGATCTGCCCGCCGCAATGTCGCAGTCATAATAATCACAATCAAATCACATATCGTCACCATTACTAGTAAAAAAAAAAAAAAAATAATAATAATAATAAAAATGTCATAAATCAATAACCTATTTTGAAGGCACTATAACTTTTGCGCAAACCAATCAATATACGCTTATTGCGGGTTTTTTTTATAGCAAAAATATGTAGAAGAATATATATCGGCCTAAACTGAGGGAATTTTTTTTTTTTTTTTTAATAAAATTGGGAAATTTACCGCAGAGGTGATCAAATACCACCCAAAGAAAGCTCTATTTGTGGGGGAAAAAAAATTATGAAAATTTCATTTGGGTACAGGGTTGCATGACCGCACAATTGTGGCCTGGGCAACAAGGGGGTGAAAATACCTGGTTTTGAAATGGTTAAGAAGCAAGCTTTCAGTATACTGTATATATCGCCATAAATAAGCAAGGGGGTGGAGCAAAATGTGTTGAGGGGCGTGGCCTGGTTCTAGCCCTGGCTGAGACTGCCCCATACTCCTTTAGGCTGCATTCACATCTGAGCGTAGCTTCTTTGAGCGTCTTTGCTCGTGTTTTTATGCAGATTTTTGGCACGTCTTTATGTGCGACTTGCGCTTTTGAATGCAGCGTTTTTGGGCTTTGGGCGTTTTTAGCCAATCGAGAAAACTATAATCTTTTGCGTCATCTGTTGCTAGGTATTTCAGCTTTTTGAGCTTTTCGATTAGCTTTTATTTCTTCATTTATATTTATTTTTCATTTATTATAATGTTTTTTCGTTAGAGTAAGAGGTTCAAGTTCAGTTTAGGTGAGGGTCAGGATTAGGAGTTGTGGGTTAGGGTTTTTTATTATTATTATTATTATTATTATTTTTTTATTATTATTATTATTATTATTATTATTATTATTATACAAATAATAATAAATTAATAAATATATGTAAAATAAATACAAAGCTACACAGATAAATAAAAATCATAAATAAATAAATAAATAAATTCAATAAATTAATACTAAGTAACACAAAATAAATAATTGACCCTTAAAAAATAAAATTATTATATAAATATAAATTATTATTATTAATATTTATTTTGTTCGAGTTTGAGTGTTTATTGTTAATAATAATAATAATAATAATAAACTAACAAGAAACACTCAATCGCGAAATAAATAAATAAAATAATAATAAAATAACAATAAACACCCAAACGCGAACAAAAATAATAATAATAGTGTAATATAATGTATTTAAAAAATTTTAAGGTTAGAGGTTAATTATTATTAATGTATTATTACATATTATTAATTATTATAATAAATTATTATTAATTTGGGAGTTACTTTTCCTCCTATATACTGTACATACCTTTTAGCTAGGTGTCTTCTGACTGGTCTGCTGATGACCCGGACTCCTCCCTCTTCTCCAGTGGTGATGGGTGGTGCTCAGCGCTGCATTATGATGAATACTCACTCCTGGGCTGGGCATTGCAGTATACAGACCAATAGTTTAGTTATAGAGTCCAATACAGTCTTACACTGAATGATTTGTGAAATAAAAGAGCCAACGCGTTTCAGGGGTTCTCCCCACATTCATCAGGGCTTAAAGCGGTATTAAATCCAAAGCTGAAAATGTCATATATTGCAGCTTACCAATCATTACCCGACCCCCCACCCCTAAAAATAAGCCCTACCCTGAAAATAAGACAGAGTTTCTGGGATAGCTGCAATATAAGCCCTACCCCGAAAATAAGCCCTAGCAGCCATCCCTCCTGCCCCCCCACCCCCCACTGGAGTTCGGCTTCAATTTGTTAGTGTATCTAAGTCTGCTAGTCCATCTAACACTCCCCTCCCCCCAGACTGACAATGCTGCTGTCTGCTGTGCCCCCTTCATCTAGAGTGTGCGTGTGCGTGTGTGTGTGTGTGTGTGTGTGTGGGGGGGGGGGGGGGGCGGGGTGCACTCTAATACAGGAGGTGTGTTACTGGCCAAATCACCAGGTGAAAACAGAGGGGGGAAAAAAGCCTAAACAAAAGAAAACGAATGCAGCCACCACATCTAATGATTTGAATGATTGGAAATCTGCACCGTATAACATTTTTGGTTTTGCGTTTAATACCCACTTTGACTTTGCCATGCTGGTTCATTAGTGGAGCTTAGTTCATATAAAAAAAAAAAAAAAAAAAAGTAATAAAATGTTCTATGATAACCAATCAGAATCAGTCTGTTATGTGTGTGCCTGCAGCAGCCTCTTGAGAGCTGAACTCTGATTGGTTGCCACGTTACACATTAGCAGTGACACTCGCCAAGAATTGCTCTATGAAAGGCCGTATAGAATATAAATATTATTCACTTGGTGGGAATATGAAGATGCAAGAATATAAAATGTTGCGGACGTGACCCGCGCCCTGCAGAGCGCTCAATCATCTTTTATATTTATGGCGTATTTTAGAGTCATTCCCACAATAAATACTTTCTGTGATCTTTGTACTGGAGGCCGATCCTACGGAGAGTTCCAAGAACGCGTTCCGTCTACTCCAAATGTAAGATGGCTTCAGAAATATAGAAATCCCAGTCTGCTTCATTAAATCTGACCTCCGGCCTCCCCTCCAGTCTTGAACAGTTGTACCGGTGTCCTATCATATAAGGTCCCCCATCCGATAGTGTCTGCTGAGTACTGTGCATGCGCAGTACACAGCAACACAGATTCCGAAAATAGCCGAGGATGAACGGCGCCTGCGCACTGAGTCCAGGTTCTATCCCCACTATCCAAGTGGACATAGAGTAGGAATATAAAATAGCCGAGCGCAGCGAGGCCGAGCCCGAAGCGTGGCGAGCGAAGCTCACCCGCGAGGGGCCCTCTAATATTCACAACCCTATGTCCGCTTGGATGGTGGGGCTACCACCTCCACTCGCGGCGCATGCGCCGTTCAGCTTCAGAGATTTTCCGAAGCTTTGTCTGCTCCGTACTGCACATGCGCAGTACGGAGAGGACACTATATGATGGCCGGACACTATATGGCAGAACACCGGCTCCCTCCTGATTTCACTGCACACTGTGAGCTTCTCACAATGTGCATTAGAAGCTGCAGGGAGGCAGAGCCCCACCTCATTTTCTGGCTGGGGGGGGTCCAGCATGATCTAGCTTTGCATACAAATATATTATTATTATTATTACAAATATTATTGTTGCTTTTTATTATTATTATTATTATTATAATACAGGTTTTATATAGCGCCAACAGTTTGCGCAGCGCTTTACAACATGAGGGCAGACATTACAGTTACATTACAATTTGGTACAAGAGGAATCAGAGGGCTCTGCTCCTTAGAGCTTACAATCTAAATAGGTCAGTTGATACAAAAGGTAATAGCTGTGGGGGTTGTTGTTATTAATATTATTAATTAATTATTAATTAATAATTAAGTATTATTAATAAATACTATTAGTACTTAAGTACTATTATTGATGATGATAATAATATTATTTATTATTATTTGTATTACTTATTTTATAATTAATAATATTAGCACTGAAATATTATTATTATTAATTATAATAATAATAACATTAATATTAAAAATAATATCAGTATTGTTGTTGTTAGAATTAATATTATTCACATTCAAATATATTATTGATGATAATAATAATATTACTAACAATATTAATAATAGTATTACCATTGTTGTTTTAGTTGTAATTAATATTATTAGCACTCAAGTATTATTATTATTTATAAAAATAATAATAACAAATTTAATGATTAGTATTTCTCTGTACTGTAATGATTAGTTCTTCTCTGTTATTATAAATAATATTACTTACATTGAAGTATGATTATTGATGATGATGATAATAATAATAATAATAATAATAATAATAATAATACTACTACTACTAATATTATTAATAACAATAAAATTAAAAATAATATTAGTGTTATCATTGTTGTTGTTAGAATTAATATTATTTACACTCAAATATTATTATTGATGAAAATAATATTAATAACAATATTATTAATAATAATAATTTGTTGTAATTTATATTAGTACTCAAGCATTATTATAATTATTGATAAAAATAATAATAACATAATTTTAATGATTAGTATTATTGTTATCATTATAACTACTATATTAGCACACAACTATTATTGTTGATAATTATAATAAAAAACAATACTACTAATAATAATATTAACAATAATATTAAAAGCAATATTAGTATTATCATTGTTGTTAGAATATTATTAGCACTCAAATATTCTTATTGATGATAATGATAATATTAATAACAATAGCATTAATAATAATTAGTATTTTGTTGTAATTAATATTTTTAGCACTCAAGTATTATTATGATTATTAATAAAAATTATTAAAAACACTGTTTTAATGATTAGTATTATTGTTACCATTATAATTAATATTATTAGCACTCATTAATATTATCACTCAAGTATTATTATTGATATTATTACTACTACTACTACTACTACAATAATAATAATAATAACATTAACAATCATATAAAAAAATATTAGAATTATCATTGTTGTTAGACTATTATTACCACTCAAATATTATTATTGAGGATAATATTAATAACAATATTATAAATAATTTGTATTTTGTTGTAATTAATATTATTAGCACTCAATTATTATTATGATTATTGCTAAAACAATTATAATAATAACAACATTTAATGATTAGTATTATTGTTATCATTATAATTATTATTATTTGCACTTAAGTATTACTAGTGATAATAATTATAATATTAGTATTATCATTGTTATTTTTTGAATTATTATTATTAACGCTTAAATATTATTACTGATGATAAGAATAATCATATTAATATAAGTATTAAATAAATAATATAATTAATAAATAATAATGATAATATTAACAATAATATTAGAATTATCATTGTTGTTAGAATATTATTACCACTCAAATATTTTTATTGATGATAATAATAATATTAATAACAATTATACTATAATATATATCTCTATAATAGTAATATGTGTATATATATATATTACTATTTTGTTGTAATTAATATTATTAGCACTCAATTATTATTATGATAAAAAAAATAATAGCATCATTATAGTGATTAGTATTATTGTTAACATTATAGTTATTATTAGCACTCAAATATATAATAATAATAATAATAATAATAATAATAATAATACCATCCTACTACCACTACTACTAATAATAATAATATTAGTACTACTAATATGTATTATTCTTGTTGTTTTCATTATTATTATAGTAAATGTTATTAGAACCCCAGTATCCTGTGCAGAGGATCCCCATAGTTCTCTTGTTTTATAATGACCCCCCAGTAAAGCCTGTAGGAATGGATACTAATCCCCCTGTGTTTATTTCCCTGCTCTGTATGGGATGGTTGGCTCTCTATGGGATGATTGGCTCTCTATGGGATGGTTGGCTCTCTATGGGATGGTTGGCTCTCTATGGGATGGTTGGATCTCTGTGGGATGGTTGGCTCTCTATGGGATGGTTGGCTCTCTATGGGATGGTTGGCTCTCTATGGGATGGTTGGCTCTCTATGGGATGATTGGCTCTCTATGGGATGATTGGCTCTCTATGGGATGATTGGCTCTCTATGGGAGGATTGGCTCTCTATGGGATGGTTGGCTCTCTATGGGATGCTTGGCTCTCTATGGGATGCTTGGCTCTCTATGGGATGATTGGCTCTCTATGGGATGGTTGGCTCTCTATGGGATGATTGGCTCTCTATGGGATGGTTGGCTCTCTGTGGGATGGTTGGCTCTCTATGGGATGGTTGGCTCTCTGTGGGATGGTTGGCTCTCTATGGGATGGTTGGCTCTCTATGAGATGATTGGCTCTCTATGGGATGATTGGCTCTCTATGGGATGGTTGGATCTCTATGGGATGATTGGCTCTCTATGGGATGGTTGGCTCTCTATGAGATGATTGGCTCTCTATGGGATGATTGGCTCTCTATGGGATGGTTGGATCTCTATGGGATGATTGGCTCTCTATGGGATGGTTGGCTCTCTATGGGATGGTTGGCTCTCTATGGGATGATTGGCTCTCTATGGGATGGTTGGCTCTCTATGGGATGGTTGGCTCTCTATGGGATGATTGGCTCTCTATGGGATGATTGGCTCTCTATGGGATGATTGGCTCTCTATGGGAGGATTGGCTCTCTATGGGATGGTTGGCTCTCTATGGGATGGTTGGCTCTCTATGGGATGATTGGCTCTCTATGGGATGGTTGGCTCTCTATGGGATGATTGGCTCTCTATGGGATGGTTGGCTCTCTGTGGGATGGTTGGCTCTCTATGGGATGGTTGGCTCTCTGTGGGATGGTTGGCTCTCTATGGGATGGTTGGCTCTCTATGAGATGATTGGCTCTCTATGGGATGATTGGCTCTCTATGGGATGGTTGGATCTCTATGGGATGATTGGCTCTCTATGGGATGGTTGGCTCTCTATGAGATGATTGGCTCTCTATGGGATGATTGGCTCTCTATGGGATGGTTGGATCTCTATGGGATGATTGGCTCTCTATGGGATGGTTGGCTCTCTATGGGATGGTTGGCTCTCTATGGGATGGTTGGATCTCTATGGGATGATTGGCTCTCTATGGGATGGTTGGCTCTCTATGAGATGATTGGCTCTCTATGGGATGATTGGCTCTCTATGGGATGGTTGGATCTCTATGGGATGATTGGCTCTCTATGGGATGGTTGGCTCTCTATGAGATGATTGGCTCTCTATGGGATGATTGGCTCTCTATGGGAGGATTGGCTCTCTATGGGATGGTTGGCTCTCTATGGGATGGTTGGCTCTCTATGGGATGATTGGCTCTCTGTGGGATGGTTGGCTCTCTATGGGATGGTTGGCTCTCTATGAGATGATTGGCTCTCTATGGGATGATTGGCTCTCTATGGGATGGTTGGATCTCTATGGGATGATTGGCTCTCTATGGGATGGTTGGCTCTCTATGAGATGATTGGCTCTCTATGGGATGATTGGCTCTCTATGGGATGGTTGGATCTCTATGGGATGATTGGCTCTCTATGGGATGGTTGGCTCTCTATGGGATGATTGGCTCTCTATGGGATGGTTGGCTCTCTATGGGATGGTTGGCTCTCTATGGGATGATTGGCTCTCTATGGGATGATTGGCTCTCTATGGGATGGTTGGCTCTCTATGGGATGATTGGCTCTCTGTGGGATGGTTGGCTCTCTATGGGATGGTTGGCTCTCTATGAGATGATTGGCTCTCTATGGGATGATTGGCTCTCTATGGGATGGTTGGATCTCTATGGGATGATTGGCTCTCTATGGGATGGTTGGCTCTCTATGAGATGATTGGCTCTCTATGGGATGATTGGCTCTCTATGGGATGGTTGGATCTCTATGGGATGATTGGCTCTCTATGGGATGGTTGGCTCTCTATGGGATGATTGGCTCTCTATGGGATGGTTGGCTCTCTATGGGATGGTTGGCTCTCTATGGGATGATTGGCTCTCTGTGGGATGGTTGGCTCTCTATGGGATGATTGGCTCTCTGTGGGATGATTGGCTCTCTGTGGGATGGTTGGCTCTCTGTGGGATGGTTGGATCTCTATGGGATGATTGGCTCTCTATGGGATGGTTGGCTCTCTATGAGATGATTGGCTCTCTATGGGATGATTGGCTCTCTATGGGATGGTTGGATCTCTATGGGATGATTGGCTCTCTATGGGATGGTTGGCTCTCTATGGGATGGTTGGCTCTCTATGGGATGGTTGGCTCTCTATGGGATGGTTGGCTCTCTATGGGATGATTGGCTCTCTGTGGGATGGTTGGCTCTCTATGGGATGATTGGCTCTCTGTGGGATGATTGGCTCTCTGTGGGATGGTTGGCTCTCTGTGGGATGGTTGGCTCTCTATGAGATGATTGGCTCTCTATGAGATGGTTGGCTCTCTATGGGATGATTGGCTCTCTATGGGATGGTTGGCTCTCTATGGGATGATTGGCTCTCTATGGGATGATTGGCTCTCTGTGGGATGATTGGCTCTCTGTGGGATGGTTGGCTCTCTGTGGGATGGTTGGCTCTCTATGAGATGATTGGCTCTCTATGAGATGGTTGGCTCTCCTCTGATACATTGTATCCACTAGTTTGATTCTTTGTTTAATAAACTATTGAAAACTTTGGCAGGCAGTGTGTGCCAGTCACATGTGTGCAGCGGAGGCCTGAACACGGGCTCCCTCTAGCGGCCCGCCGGCGGTACTTCTCCCTCTCACTTCCTCCCCATAGAGGAGCAGGCAGTGCTGTGTGTGCTGCTGGCGGTGCCCCCCCAACTTGCACGCTTGCTGCTGCTCTCCCCCTTCCACGGATGAAGCTCGGAGCCCCACAGGAGGACCTGGAGCCACAGCACAGGGTGTGTCCCCCTGCCTAAGAAGCCCCAGTGCATTGCCTGTCCTCCCCAGCCTGCAAGAAGAGAGCAGGGAGGGACCCAGCTGAGGAAATGGAGCTCTGAGAGAGGGGGAGGGAGAAGAGAGGGAGGGAGACAGTCCAGAAGAGACAGATCACCAACAAGAGGGAGACCTGGAGCTGTCTCCTTCCACCAGGCTGCATCTGCTATCCAGGTCAGTAGAGGGAGGGGGGCTGCCTGACCCACTTCACCAATGCATGACTTGCAGGCAGGAAGAGGGGGATCCTGCCTTCCTTGCCTAGCTATGCTGGCTGAGATGGCATGCACAGGGTTAACCCTGCCTGGTTAGCTCAGTAGTACCCTTGGGTGATGGGAGTTCTCTCTGTTCCCCCAGCATGGCTCGGATCAGGACTCACCTGCTGCAGGTGAACTACAAGTGGAAGCATGCCCTGCCAGCCAGGGCTACTCCAGCTCCCCCTGTAAAGTTGGTCCTGTTAAGTTTCTGGGGGCATGCAGGGATTAATGGACAGCGGCAGCTTCTCTTTTACACTGATGTAGTCCTTGCCTGCTGGAGATTGTTATGGTGGCTCTGCTGGGACTTGTGGTTCTTTAGCAGTTGCTTTGGGTTTGATGTACTAATGGGGGGAGGGGGCTTTCTGCTCATTGGTGGGTTATGAGTTTGCGCTATGGGGTGCTAAGATGGATTCCTGTCTGCATGGAGTTTGTTGGTTGCATGATCTGTGGGGTACTGGGTTTGATAGCTGTCTGCATGGAGTTTGTAGGTTGTAGTTGAGCTGTGGTTTGGTTTGATTCTTGTCTGCATCTGCATGGAATTGGTAGGTTGCTTGTGTTTGAGTGGCAGTGTACTGAGTTTATTAACTGTCTGCATGGAGTTTGTAGGTTGCTTATATTTGAGCTTTGGGTTACTGGGGTTGATTCTTGTCTGCATGGAGTTTGCGGGTTGCATGAGCTGTGGGTTACTGGGTTTGATAGCTGTCTGCATGGAGTTTGTAGGCTGTGTTTGAGCTGTGATGGTATTTGGTTTGATTCTTGTCTATATGGAATTGGTAGGTTGCTTGGGTTTGAGCGGCAGTGTACTGAGTTTATTATCTGTCTGCATGGAGTTTGTAGGTTGCTTAAATTTGAGTTGTGGGTTACTAGGGTTGATTTTTGGTGGCATGAGCTGTGGGGTACTGGGTTTGATGTCTGCATGGAGTTTGTAGGTTGCATGATCTGTGGAGTACTGGGTTTGATAGCTGTCTGCATGGAGTCTGTAGGTTGCATGCGTTTGTGATGCAGTTGCTGAGATGGATTCCTGTCTGCATGTAGGTTGTTGTTGTTTGAGCTGCGGGGTACTGGGCTTGAGGCTTGATTTCTGTCTACATGGAGTTTGTAGGTTGCTTGTGCTGGGGAGTACCGAGTTTGATTCTTGTCTGCCTGAAGTTTGTAGGTTGCTTGAGCTACGGGGTACTGGGTTTGATTATTGTCTGTATGGAGTTTGTAGGTTGCTTGTGTTTTTAGGTGCTTTACTGTTAACCTGTGACCCCAATTGGCCTTTGTGTCTGTTTGTGGCGTGGGCGTTAGATTGTAAGTGGCACCTTGGCAGTGATTGGTGGATATGGCTCTTCGTAAAAGGTGCCACGGAATATGTCCGTGCTATACATCTTTGTGTGTATGTGTGTGTGTATATATATATATATATATATATATATATATATATATATATATATATATATATATATATATGTGTATATATATGTAATAAATGTATGTATACATACATACATACATATATATATATATATATATATATATATATATATATATTATACACACACATTGTGAGGCAACAGATATTTAAAACTCCTGTTTTTTTGTTTTTTTACCGCTGCAGAGTCTCAGTTCTTCCGCTGCATTCTTCATGGCAGGTGCGCAAACTTGGGAATTTGCCGATCTCTTGCTGCCAGTTGTCTAACGTATAGGAAGACCCATGTGTTGGAATACTAGTTTTAGTGGCGGTTCACACTTGTGCGATGCGAGAACCCTGCGAATCCACTGCAGCTTCCCGCATCGCACCCGACGCGCACGGCAGTTCACACTGCCATATGTGAACTTGCTGGGGAGTGTCATATGTTAACGACGCCCCCATTTCAGCTCGCATATCACACTGCGAACTGACAGTTCGGAAAGTGAATCAGATCACATATGTGTGAACACGCATGCGATCCGATTCTGGTCCGAACAGAAAAAAAGGGTCCTGTGAGTGTTTGGACTGAATGCGGTGAAGATATCAGCCATACTATCTGACATCGCACCGCACAGACATCGCATGTGACGTGAACAGCAGTGCGCTGCGAATTACATGCGATGTCTGGCATCGCACTAGTGTGAACCGGCACTTGGGTGGATGATGCTCTAGACATGCCTCCTGGTGTCTAGATAGGACTGGCTGGCTCCTGAATTCTGTGTGTGTGCAAATAAGGACTGAAGATCTCAGTGACAGGCAGTGACTGCTCGGCGGTGCTGGATATTCCCTCCAATATTGATTTTTTTTTTGTAAAGGTAGAAACTAACATGCAACATTGTGAATATTACAATGTACAATTTATCTTTATCTCGGGCCTGACACCCCAGCTTGAGCTAGATTGGTTTCTGAACTGGGACGAGCGCTTTCCTTGTCGGCACTCATAGCAGTTTGTCATATAAGAGGATCCGGTGGAGCCTCGAGCGGCCACCTGTCATTTTTGTTGTTGCCATAGCTGTAGCTGCTCCTCATGTATGTGTCATTGCTTAGTGAATTCAGCTGACCGTCTAAGCCTGACTCTTCACTTGCTGTCCTGTCCTCTTCCTGACGTCGCACACGGAGTCAAAGCTCACATATAGCCTCCTTGTCTGCTGAGTGTGAAGACTGGACGCTGTTATTTGTGCCGCAAGAGCTGGGAGTGTTCGAGGCCAGGACAGCAAGTGAAGGGTTAGGCTGGCAGAATTCACTAAGCAATGACACATACACGAGGAGTAACTACAGCCTTGGCAACAACAAAAATGACAGGTGCCGCTCGTGGCTCCACCGGGCCCTCTTGCTTGACAAACGGCTAGGATTGCTGGCAAAGACAGAGCTCGTCCCAGCTCAAAACATCTAGTAGGGAAAGGGAAGTCCTAAAAGTAGTACATCACAGCAAAGCCCCGAAAGGAGGTGCCGTAGCCTGGGCTCCACCCAGGCCAAGCCCCCAGCATGTTTCACTCTGTCCCATTAGTTTTAATCATGGGGTTCATGATTAAGCTTTGTGGCAGAGTGAAACGTGTTGAGGGGGGGTGTGTGAGAGGGGCGTGGTCATACACCACCTTACAGGGCTTTGCTGTGATGTGCGACTTTTAGGATTTCCCTACTACAGATATTGCAAAACCCTGTAAGGACCACGCCCCCAGAGTATTTCATTCCGCCCCAGAGCTTAACCATGTAAGGACCAAAAGGATTTACCCCCTTTAAGACCAGGCCATTTTTTGTGATGCCACACTGCGTCGCTTTAACTGACAATTGCGTGGTCGTGCGACACTGTACCTAAAGAAAACTGACATCTTTTTTTTTTATTTTATTTTTTCACACAAATAGAGATTTCTTTTGGTGTTATTTTATCACCTCCTATGGTTTTTATTTTTTGCGCTATAAACAAAAAAGAGTGACAATTTAGAAAAAAAAAACAATATAAAATTTTTATTTATTTATTTATTTTTTTTTTGCTATAATAAATATCCAAAAAATAAAAAAAAGTTTCTTCTTAAATTTAGGCCAATATATTCGACATATTTTTGGTAAAAAAAAAAATGTAATAAGTGTATATTGATTGGTTTGCGCAGAAGTTATAGCATCTACAAAATAGGGGATACATTTATGGCATTTTTATTTTTTATATATATATATATATATATATATATATATATATATATATATATATATATTATTTTATTTTTATTTTTTACTAGTAATCAGCATTTTTTTTAGCGGTATTGCGGTGGACAGATCGGACACTTTTTTTTTTTTTTTTTTGGGGGGGGGGGGGGACCAGTAATATTTTATACAGTGATCAGTATTATAAAAATGCACTGATTACTGTACAAGTTGGGCGATCAAGGGGTTAAGTGTTCCCCAGGGAGGTATTTCTAACTGGGGGGGGGGGGGAGGGGACTGACTGGGAGTACAGAGAGATCGGCACAGGCGATCACGCTGTACTTCCCTGACAGAAGAGGGATCTGTTTGTTTTACAGATCCCCATTCTGGCTCTTTGAAGTGATCACAGTTGCCAGCCATGCGCATCGGCTACCCCGCCGTGCAGCGGGAGCGCACGCCTGCTATAGCTCGTAAAGGGACCGTGGTACCGGTCCGGCGATTTGTGGGAAAGAACAGACCTGCCGCAGTACAGTGAAGTTTTTGTGGTCCCCTCTTAGGGCCGAGCATCTCCCCCTTCTTTTTTTTTTTTTTTTTTTTTATGGTCTCCTCTTAGGGCCGAGGATCTCCCCCTTTTTTTTTGTGGTCTCCTCTTAGGGCCGAGGATCTCCCCCTTTTTTTTGTGGTCTCCTCTTAGGGCCGAGGATCTCCCCCTTTTTTTTGTGGTCTCCTCTTAGGGCCGAGGATCTCCCCCTTTTTTTTGTGGTCTCCTCTTGGGGCCGAGGATCTCCCCCTTTTTTTTGTGGTCTCCTCTTGGGGCCGAGGATCTCCCCCTTTTTTTTGTGGTCTCCTCTTAGGGCCGAGGATCTCCCCCTTTTTTTTGTGGTCTCCTCTTAGGGCCGAGGATCTCCCCCTTTTTTTTGTGGTCTCCTCTTAGGGCCGAGGATCTCCCCCTTTTTTTTGTGGTCTCCTCTTGGGGCCGAGGATCTCCCCCTTTTTTTTGTGGTCTCCTCTTGGGGCCGAGGATCTCCCCCTTTTTTTTGTGGTCTCCTCTTGGGGCCGAGGATCTCCCCCTTTTTTTTGTGGTCTCCTCTTAGGGCCGAGGATCTCCCTTTTTTGGGGTCTCCTCTTAGGGCTGAGGGGCACCCCTTTTTTTGTGGTCTCCTCTTATTGCCGAGGAGCTCCCTTTTTTGGGGGTCTCCTCTTAGGGCCGAGAAGCTCCCTTTTTTGGGGGTCTCCTCTTAGGGCCGAGGAGCTCCCTTTTTTGGGGTCTCCTCTTAGGGCCTCCCTTTTTTTTTGGGGTCTCCTCTTAGGGCCGAGGAGCTCCCTTTTTTGGGGTCTCCTCTTAGGGTCGAGGAGCTCCCTTTTTTTGGGGTCTCCTCTTGGGGCCGAGGGGCTCCCTTTTTTTGGGGTCTCCTCTTGGGGCCGAGGGGCTCCCTTTTTTTGGGGTCTCCTCTTGGGGCCGAGGGGCTCCCTTTTTTTGGGGTCTCCTCTTGGGGCCGAGGGGCTCCCTTTTTTTGGGGTCTCCTCTTGGGGCCGAGGGGCTCCCTTTTTTTGGGGTCTCCTCTTGGGGCCGAGGGGCTCCCTTTTTTTGGGGTCTCTTGGGGCCTAGGGGCTCCCTTTTTTTGGGGTCTCTTGGGGCCTAGGGGCTCCCTTTTTTTGGGGGTCTCCTCTTAGGACCGAGGGGCTCCCTTTTTTTGGGGGTCTCCTCTTAGGACCGAGGGGCTCCCTTTTTGTGGTTGGTGAAGTAGAACCCCTCTTGCACTGGCAGAGTTTTGGTTGTGCAAACATGCATTTAATCTCTCTGATCACAAAACGCAGTGCAACCTTAGCTCTGATCCATAGAAATAAAGGCAAGCTGCAGGACCTGATGCTAAATGCGTGCTGTTGTAACAAGTCTAACATGACCGGCGAGTGAAGAGGCAAAACGTCTGCCCTGGGGTCAAAAAAAAACAAAAAAAATCTCAGATGCTCAAGTTCTGCTTGCAGAGACTCGAAGGCAGCCAGCAGAAGGAGAAAATACCCCAGTTTGCAGCATTCATACCGATGCAAATCCTACCTGGACATCTCATTTCCATGCAGTATTGTAAACCGTTAAAATTTATTTGAAATAATAAGTTTTCCTCAACTTTTTGTTTTTTAATTTTTATGTTGCTTTTGCAGCCACTTTTCCCGTGCATGCCAGTGATTTGGGTTTATATCTACTTTAAATTGCACCTCTACCCAGATGCCACACTTCTTTGTGCTGCTAAAATGCATGTTATGTGCGTCCATTGCGATAAGGCACTATATGAGGGAGGGTGATTTGTGTTGGGAGGAGGAATTTGGGGGGCAAGAGGGGGTAAGAATTGCTCTAGGAGGAGACATTTTGGCGGTGTATGCTAGGAGTGGTGATTCAGAGGTGATGTGTTTGGGAGGGGATTTGTACTGGAAGGGTCGATTTGGGGGGGGGGGGGTTGTGCTTGAAGTGCTATGGTAGAGGGGGAGGGGATTTTTTTTTCTTGGGAGTGATTTGTGCTAGTAGGGATGATTTGGAGGGGGTATGGGAGGGCTATTTGTGCTAGGAGGGGGGTTTTGGAGTGGGAGCGGGGGGGATTTGTGCTAGGAGGGTTGATTGGAGGGAGGATGGGAGGGATAATTGTGCTAGAAGACATGATTGGAGAAGGTATGGGAGAAGTGTTTGTGCTAGGAGGGGGATTTGGAGTGGGGGGTGGTATTTGTGCTAGTAGGGATGAATGGGGGGGGTGCTTGTGCTAGAGGGGGGATTTGGAGGGGGGTGGGTTGCGCTCTTCATCTGACTGCCCATAGAGGAAAGCAGGCAGATTTGCCGCAATTCAAAATGCCCACAAATCCCACAACGCACATTTCAGATGACATTTTGCAGGTGCGGTTCTGCCACGATTGTCGAGCAAACAATCGCAGCAAACTTCTTTTTTTTTTTTTTTTTTTTTTGGGCGATAAGCTTCATGTAATGTGGTTTGTTGCACCGCATTTTTTAGGTGCCATTAAAATGAATGGCATTTGAAATATGTGTTGTGCCATTTTGTCATTCATACCTGGACATTTGGAAATCGCGGGCAAAATCTGCCCCACGATTCAGAACGCCCAGTGGTGAATGCAGCCAGCTGTTTACATTAGAAAACTGCCAACCTGGCAATACTCTTCTTTCATTGAGAAACACTCTGCCTCTGAATTTGAGAATTAATTTCTCCCCAATGCCAGTATATACAGAGATAAATTAGGACTTGATGTAGAATGCTTCCCCCAACGGGTTCACTAGGAAGAAATTATAACTCTTGGCGGACTTGCTGAGACTTTTAGTTGACCAGCAGAATGAGACAATACCCCAGTTTGAGGTATTTAAATGCAGAAAGGTTATTCTCCTCCTCGGGCCCTTCTACGATACGATATGGATGGAGATTATAACTAGAGATTTTCCGAAATCTGGCAAAGCACTATATTTTTTTTTTTTGGTGTTATTTTTGCTTTGTTGCTAATTTGTGTCCTCTGTGCGTTCTTCTGCCTGACACTGTATCGTTGAGTAAAGCGGCTGAATAATTTATGTTTAAGCGCAATTACGCCCCCTTGGCTTTTGTAAATGGAGTCTTCTTTCTTCCTTTTTTATTTTTTAACCCTTTAGTGCCTGGGAAGGGCTCATTCACAGCAGTCCCGTTGGACAGCACTGCCCCAAGGCATAGACGGGGCAAGTTGCCTTTATGTTCTATTAATTTTAGTTCACGCCAACATGCTGCGCTACCAAAAAAAAAATAGGATGGGTTGTATTTTTATACAGCTTGTTCTAATGTGCTATATCAGTGATGGTGAAGCTTGGCACCCCAGATGTTTTGGAACTACATTTCCCATGATGCTCATGCCCTCTGCAGTGTAGCTAAGCATCATGGGAAATGTAGTTCCAAAACCTCCGTTGTGCCGAGGTTCACCATCACTGAGCTCTATCGCACCACACCACGCTGTTGGGCATAGCATTTATATAAAGTGAAACAATGCTTCCAGTGGGGGCAACCCAGGTGCGATTTAGTAGTTAAAGGGGTTGTAAAGGTTCATTTTTTATTTTCTACATAGGTTCCTTTAAGCTAGTGCATTGTTGGTTCACTTACCTTTTCCTTTGATTTCCCTTCTAAATGTTTTTTTTCTTTGTCTGAATATCTCACTTCCTGTTTCTCCTCAGTAAACTTCACACCATCATCCGAGCGGTGGTTAGTCAGCCAGAACAGGTTACTGAACAGCTTACTGAGGAGGAACAGGAAGTGAGAAATTCAAACAAAGAAAACAAAGAAAAAAAACATTTAGAAGGGAAATCGAAGGAAAAGGTAAGTGAACCAACAATGCACTAGCTTAAAGGAAACTATTTAGAAAATAAAAACCAAACCTTTACAGCCCCTTTAAACAATTTTAGTCAACTTGGGGCGGCCATGCCCCCACCCCGCCCCAAAATACTAATTATAAATATTAGTCATTTCTTCTGACACCATCTAAATATAAAAAAATATATATATTTTTAAAGGCAAGCATTGCAATGTATTTTAACAGCACATCTCTGTGCACACGCCCAATAGGCACGCCGTAACGGGCGCCTGCTGGTATGAATGAGTCGTAAGATGAACGGATCCTGTGCTTTGCGTGTTCACAGAAGTCATTCTAATTCAGCTTCTTCTTTTCCTCCCAGGTGAAGCGCGTTGGGCTGCGTTCACTGAAGGCGGCTTAGACTGACCCCGAACGCTGGTGGCGACGCGCAGAAACGTGCGGAGAAAATGCAGACGTTCCTGAAAGGGAAGCGGGTCGGGTATTGGATGAGCGAAAAGAAGATCAAGAAACTCAACTTTCAAGCCTTTGCCGACTTGTGCAGGTAAGATGTCATTGGAATGCTTCGGTCACGCGAGACCTGCAATTTTTTTTTTTCTTTTAAGCGTGCCGCTATTGTAACTATAATGGTTTAAAGGGCTAGTCCACCCAAGACTAGTCCACCTGATTAAATCTCCAGCATCCGCCAAAAAATAAATAAAGACACCAGTCCATCCAGTTAAACCTGAGTGTCTACAGTTGTCCCTATCCCTGTACATTGCACACTCACATCAGTCCTTACCCTCAATGAGCCCACAATCCAAGGTCCCCATTCATATACTAGGGCCAATTTTGGACAGAAGCCGATTAACCTACCTGCATGTCCTTGGAATGTGGGCGGAAACCCGGAGTACCCGGAGGAAACCCACGCAGGCACAGGGAGAACATGCAAACTCCAGGCAGGTAGTGTCGTGGTTGGGATTCGAACCAGCGACCCTTCTTACTACTAGGTGAGAGTGCTAACCACTACACCACTGTGCCGCACTGATGGTTATTTCATAAAGATTGTATCAGGGTGATATCTGCACCGATTTCTGGGTCTGTACACCTGCTGTGCCCATTATGAGGGGTTTCCAGGAGGTGTACATGGTTGATGGGAACCCCTCATAATGGGCACAGCGGGTGTACAGACCCGAGTACTCTGCACAGGGATGGTGGGAACCCCTCATAATGGGCGCAGCGGGTGTACAGACTGGGAACTCAGCACAGGGATGGTGGGAACCCCTCATAATGGGCACAGCAGGTGTACAGACCTGAGTACTCTGCACAGGGATGGTGGGAACCCCTCATAATGGGCACAGCGGATGTACAGACTGGGAACTCAGCACAGGGATGGTGGGAACCCCTCATAATGGCCAAAGTTCCCGAGCCTATACACCTACTGTGCCCATTTATTAGGGGTTCCCACCATCCCTGGGCTGAGTTCCCAGTCTGTACACCCGCTGTGCCCATTATGAGGGGTTCCCACCATCCCTCCTGGATTTTTATTATTAGGAGGAGCTATAACTCGCAAAGGTGGGTGAAGACCCCCAAAACTCCCAAGTGTACAGGACTGATGGTCCTGAGACATCATTGTTGGAGTATATATATATTTTTGGTGTACTGACCCCTTAAATTAGGTTTTTTTTTTTTTTTTTTTTTTACTTCATTTTCTAGAACTATCCCGCTACACTTTCTAAAAGCACTCTCTACAGGAAAAGTCCAGCCATCTGTAACATTTTACACTCTCCCATGTGATGTGTCAGAGGTCCGGCTGCCTTTTGTTAGAAGTGTTTTAAATAAGCCCCACAATGCATTGCGTCAGTGAGGGCTTGTGTGTGTGTGCTGCTGCCTTAAGCTGACACAAGCAAAAGCAACACTCTGCTAAACCCGCCATGCACACACCAGTAAAACAACATGCAATCGTATGCTGTGTCAGCAAGATCTGAAAAGGTCATATATGCTGGCTTTGTCTTTTATTAAAGCTGAAATTTAATCTGCTTATTTTGTCTTCCCTGGTTCACCCCCCCCCCCCCCCCCCCAACATAATGACAGTTTTTAAATAAAACCTTTTCTATTTTCATTGCCACCTTAAGTTAGACCCAGCGATGTCGTCAGGGCTTCAGTAAGAAACACATGCTTCAGTTATGAATGAACACAGTTAGAGGTCAGTACCGATCACTCACTGTGTTCATTCAGGAAAGGAAGGGGCTGGTAAATGTGACATTCATTGGATCCTTCCCCAACTCTCCATCCTGAAGGGATCTTACTATGTGCTTGCAGCTGCCAGTGGGAAGCCAGCAGTACAGTGGGGGGTCTGGGCAGCAGAGGGAAGCGGATGGTGTAGAGGGAGTGTGATTGGTGTGGTGGTGGGCAATTATTGGAACCAATCCCCTGTGTAGCTCTCTCTGCAGTAGCTGAAAGCCGGAGGGAGAGGAGGAGAAGTGAGCTTTCCGCTGCGGCAGAAAGAACCATACAGGGGATCAGTTCAAGTTATTGCCTCCTTGCCCACATCCGATTTACCCAGCCCCCTGGGCACCCCTGCTGTCTTGGGCATCATACTGGTTGGCACCCTGTTATCCAAGCCTCTGAATGTCATCTCTGAGTCTCTGTGCTGCTCTATGCAATGCAGGTTAGTGGGAGGAGCCAGCAGGGTGGTGTACACAGCTTCCTGAAAATATCACAGCACCCCATCCTCGGTAATCCTTTCCAGCCCTTAGTCCCAATGCAAGCAGTAAGCTGACCCTTGGTTGGAGTTATACAAATATGAAAATGCCTTCTGGAGGAGCGGGAGTTCCTATAGTTGCATGCAGACCACCCTAGGTAACAGCTTACTGGGTGCCACCATTTTGGATTTGATTTCCTAAAGTCCTGATACCGCTGCTGGGTGCCGCCATCTTGAATATGATATGCAAAAGTCCTGAGACCATTGCTGGTTGCCACCAATTTGGATTGGATATCCAAAAGTCCTGACGCCGTTGCAGGGTGCCACCATCTTGGGTGTATTATCCAAAAATCCTGAGATGTATACTGGGTGCCGCCATCTTTGAAGTGATATCAGCAGACTCTGAGCTGTCAATCAGTTGACCCTCTATAGCAGTGATGGCGAACCTTGGCACCCCAGATGTTTTGGAACTACATTTCCCATGATGCTCCACTACACTGCAGAATGCATGAGCATCATGGGAAATGTAGTTCCAAAACATCTGGAGTGCCAAGGTTCGCCATCACTGCTCTATAGCAACCTGCGCCAACTTTTACCCCAGAGGATCCCATGAAATAAATTCCAGATCTTGGGGAACCCCAGCCAATCATTGGTGGTCAGTGGGAAAAATTCCCCTTGCATTGATGACTAGTGGGAAACGACCTTCAGACCCAAGATCACCGGTGTCCTGCAGCTGCCTCTTCCAAGAGATGTCGGCAACAAACTATTCAGGCACCATCAAATAGGAGGTCAATCAGCCACAGCTCAAGGAACCCCCTAGCAACCTCTAGAACAGTTTTTGTCAACCTTTTCAACACCAGTAAACCCTTGAAATAACTTTCCGGTCTCTGGAAGTCCATGCAAAAAAATGTCTCCCCTGTGCTCCACTGAATGTAATGCGATGCACTGCATTACATTCTTTGATGGCCGGGGAAACTGGCAACGGGGACCCGGACAGGAAGGGGAGGAGATCAGACATGTGTCCTCTCTTCCCTCCCCTCTACCCAGCGGCACCTGCTATGCCGGTCCCGGGGCCGCAGATGGGAAGGTGGAGTCCGGGATGCATAGTGGGAGGCGCTCGCGGGGTGCACAGCTGCCCGAATGCTTCTGACAAGTAAACCCTGCCGTTTGCCCTAATCAGGGCTAATTGTTTAAAAAAAAAAAAAAGAAGACTACCAGCCCTGTCAGGGCCCATGACAAGGGGTGGGCAGGAGGGGTGGCAGTGGAGATTTGTGGTATTTTGCTTGAATTGGTGATTTGAAGAGGGGGGGATTTGTGTTTGGGGGAGTGGAATGGATTTTGTGCTAGTAGGGATGATTGAGGGGTATGTGCTATTAGGAGAAAATTTGGGGGCGGGGGAATTGGTGCTAAGAGAGGGAATTTGGGGGGGACTTCTGCTGGGAGAGGGGAGTTTGGAGGGGGGGGATTTATGCTGAGGGGTAGAGGGCTTGTGCTAGAAGGGGGGGGGGGTTGGAGGATTTGAGCTGGGGGGGGGGGGGAATTTGTACTGGAAGAGGGAGGATTTTTGTTTTGGGAGATTTTTGGCTTGCAAAGTGAATTTATACTTACGGGGCAAGATTGGAGATTCGTGCTTGAATTTTTTTTGGAGGGAATTTTTGCTGACACATAATGCTCATATATTTTTAATGGTGGGGGGGGGGTTGCACCATTTTCCATCTTCACCCTGGGCACTAACTGACCTTATCCCGATGTTTGGAACTACAGGTCCCGGGCGTCAGGTGATGGGAATTGTTCATTTATCCCTGCACCTGGTGCCATTTGGCATCTTCACCCTGGGCACTAGATGACCTTATCCCAGAACTGTGCCTGACATCCAGAACTACATGTCCTGGGTGTTGGGTGATAGGAATTGTTCATTTTATCCCTGCACCTGGTACCAACAGTCAATGGGATAATAAAAGCCCAGGCGCCAGGATGCAATTTCTAGTTGCCATGGTGACCTGGCGCCTGGGATTTGTCGAATTCTGCCCTTACAGATGGCTAAAAAAAACAAAAACAAAAAACTATGGTGTCAGTGGGAACGTATGCAAGAGGCAGAAATTGCTCAAGGAACCCCTTGCAACCTTCTGAAGGAACCCTGGATGAGAAACTAGACTAGAGGAGGCCCCAGGATTCTATGGAACCTTAGTTGGGAACTGCTGCTCCATAGTATGCAATGGCCAAGTATGACTAGGTTGGTACAAATAGAACTAGCAGCGTAGCATGCTTTTGTGGCCACACAAACAAAACATTAGCATAACGTAAAAAACAACAAAAATATTAGCATAATGTAAAAACAAAACTAAAAAAAGCATAATGTAAAAAAAAAAAAAAAAAACATTTGCATAACGTAAAAAACAAAAAAAAAAAAAAAAAAGTGTCACGTCCTTTCCACCTGAACACCTGTCATCTGTAGGAAGTGTAACCCTAAGGTTCAGCGCTGACTGTACTGAGGCATTGAAAGTAAAATGATACAAAACGCAGCAGCGCCCGCACATTGCACACACTTCATTGCTGTTCATTTCATTTTTACGGTACAAATGATCTCAATTTGTTTTTTTAGTTTTTTTTGGCCCGGAGTTCAGCTTTACGTTTTCCGTCCCTCTTTTAATATGTCCTTCTGGGTTTACCTTTTCTGAGCTTGGCAAAAAATGGATTCTGTTTTTAGCAACCCCCCCCCCCCCCCAGCAGAGCGCTGAGACAAGTATCCAGCCAGGGGGTCACCTAATTCCTGCGAATCCAAGCGGAGTCGCTCTACTTTTCTGCTGTTACTTTGAGTATTAAAGGAAAGCCATGTCTGCATCTGTCCTGACCTAATAATCTCCTATCGGCATGAATCGCTTCTGAGAGAGTTTTCCTGACACCAAGAGAAAAAAAGGGTGTCAGGAGAGGGAGCTCCAGCACACAGCCTTTGATTGACAGCCTCCGCTCTGTATTCTTGTGCTGGAGGGAGGTGGGTGTGACCCTTCTCTCCAATTGGCTCTGCAGAGTGTAATTTTTAGCTCTCCACCCCTTTTCTGAAAGCTCAGACAAGCCTTTAAAAATTCTAGACTTTGAATGTAGAGAAGACTGCAGATAGACAGGTACAACTTATGTAGGAGGTTTTGTTGAATCTCTTTGTGTCTCTTGAGGCCAGTTACTTCACTGGGTACATTTAAGGGTTTACTGTCTCTCTGCAGAGGTCTGATATCCCCCCCCCACTGCTGAGTTCTGGAGCTATAAGTCTGGTTCAGTAAGGAGGCGTGCTTGACCCGTGCAGACAGACTACTGCTTTCACACAAAGAGCAAGGGTCCTTCTCTACAGCTGCTGGCAGGGGACAGGCTTTTATGCTCGGGCAGTGGCTGCTTTCTAAAGAAAATGATTTGCAAGGCCATGAATGCCAAGGGTTTTGGTTCATCTGGAATGTATGTAAGCTGTGTGCCCACAGCTGTACGCATATATTTGGAAGCACAACGGTGGGCTTTAAAAGAGAAGGATGGGATTTTTTTTTTTGGGGGGGGGGGGGGGGAGATCATACTTACCTAGGTGGATGCTGCATCTCCCCCCGCCAGCTCTAAGACTGAGAACCGATCGATGAAACACAGCCGATCACTCGATTCTCAGCTCTGTGAGCAGAGAGCTTGCGACTGTCATTCACCAGCTCTCTGCTCTGCCACGCTTACTGGAACGCTGGGCTGTGGAGGGGGCAGGAGTGGCTGGCTCAGGCTCCCAGCAGCTCACTGAAAGACCGAGATGGGCGGCGGTCCAGGTTTGTGAACAGATCCCGACCATACGGTTCTGATCTTTCCTGAGCTGGCACCGGCTCCATGTCAGCCAACAGAGAGCTTCAACCTGCTTTCTGCTGAAAACGGGTTACAGGAGTGCAGAGGGAACTGCACTACTGTGATCCGCAGGAGAAGTATGGCCAGACAAGTTTTCCTGTACTTCTCCTTTTTAATGCAGTGCTGTCTCATACTATATATGGTGCCGCTGTTCTATGCTGGGAGCATAGGCAGGAGGTGTGCCAGGTGTGACTGGGCACACCCTAATCACTACATGCGGTGCAGATTCCCCTACTACCTGGGCTTCCCCCCTAGAGCTGCACGATTCTGGTTAGAATTAGAATTAATTTATTTTTTTTGCCACGATTCTCGTGGCGTAACATTATCCTTAACATTATCCAAAAAAATTGGGCTAACTTTACTGTTTTAGCCCTTTTTTTTTTATTTTTTATTTTTTTTATTATTTGTTTTATTTTATTTTTTATTATTCATTGAAGTGTATTTTTCCCTAATAAAAAAAATAAAAATAAAAAAAAAATAAAAAATTGAGTTTTGAAAGACCCCTGCACAAATACAGTGTGATACAATTTTTGTAAGAAACAAATGTCAGAGAAAGGTTTAGTCTTTAAGTGGTTAAACTTCCCTCATTTACAGACAGAAGGTCATTCCTTTTTTATCTAAGAACTATAAAAACATTGTAACTTTTCGTTATCTACCAGTGTGACAATGTTGTGAAAAACTTACCAGGCTGCCCGTTTTTTTTTTTTTTTTTTTTTTTTTTTTTTTTCTTTTGACAGCTGAGTGAGCTGAGCACTCTCTATGCTTATTACATGAATGAATTGGGAAATTCTGCATAGAGATCGTGAGGCAGATTGAATCGAGATCACGTGTTTTTTTTTTTTTTAAATTTTTTTACGATTAATTGTGCAGCTCTACTCCCTCCACACTCCACCCTCCCTTGCAGTGCTGCTGGCTCCCCAACTCTCCCCCCAGCTGCTGCGGGAGATGTTTCAGGATGGAGAGCGGGGGAAGGGGCTAGTCAATATGTCGTTTACCAGCACCTTCCTTTTCTAAAAGAACATAGTGACCACACTCAGTGTTCTATCATAACTGAAGCATAGTCAACTGTTTACTATGCTTCAAGTTGTAAATGAAGAGGAAGCCGCTCAGCACAGAGCACTTCCCATTCATTTATTCATTGTCCCATGCAGTTAAAGCTGCAGAGAAAGGCGTGTTTATTTGAGCTTTGGGGGGTGCACATGCTAATGCAATAGGCTTGCCCACACCTTTGGCTGGGAGCATGCTTACTCGGCTCCCTCCGCTCTGCATCCCAACTATCACCAACAGCTCCCTTGCACTGCTTACATTTGGGTGGCAGTAAGGTGGGCTCCCAATCACGTGACCCCTGTGACAGACTCTAGTGTTAAGAACCCCCTTAAAGGGCCGACAATGGGGTTGAAGGTTCTAATCGGCCAGCTAACCCCATCCACTGGGAGGCCATGACTGATGCAGCTCAAAAAGTAACCATTCTCCTTTGATGGGAACCTCTAATGCTTTTAACTCTCCATTAGCACTTAGTGAACGTTCTGTTTCCCAACACATGTGATCACTATGAGAAGTTGATATTCAGTAATGGCTTCATTAGTGATTCCCATTACTCCGAAAAATATGAGGTATTTTTTTATTATTATTCCCCCATTACTATTAGGAGTAGTACTGGATGGATTAAAGTAGAACTCCTACAACAGGGGCTTACATTGAGCTCATAGCTCCCTTCTTCCTTTTTTTTTTTTTTTTTTTCTCCCTTCCTTATTTGTGCTTTTGTCCACACTGTTTGAAAATTGATGTAAAACCCTCCTAGTGTAATCAAGGCAGCAGTAATTGCTTGTTCGGGTCTGTTCAGGGTTTCACCGGCTGGGAGTTTGATTACTTCCCCCTGGCTCTGGAAGAAGCTTCCAGATCTTAGGGTGGGAAATTCAAGTAACCAGCCTGAATTTTCTTATGCTCCAGCTAATCCCTAGAGAGGAGTGTCCAAGAAGGGGTCTGGAAGGGTGATAAATGGTCTGAGGCACTGGAGAACTGGGTTCCTTCTAGACCTGTGCACAGTGTAATATTTTTGTTTTCATTCGTAAAAAAAAAAAAAAAAAAAAAAAAAAAAATACATAATTTCGTTCTGTTATGTTAATGCATTTTCGGATACTTTGTTATTTCTGTAGAGTTTTGATAGTCGTTCTACTGAATCTCAAATCGTGTCGAATTCATTTGTTATGACCCACTATAATTTCTGTTGTATTAGTTGAAATTCGATATTTGTGTGTGTATAATTAATATATATATATATATATATATATAGATATATATATATATATATATATATATATATATATATATATATATATATATATATATATATATATATAGATATATAGATTTGTGATAATTCATAGTTTGGAAAGTTGTTTGTTTATTGAATCTATTAACACACACAATGAATATCTCTTCTCCTCGGCTCAAATACAACACAACACCCGTCTCACTCAGTTCTCAGGAATGCACTTTGCCAGTAATCCAACCTCCGGCACAAAATTAATTGGCTGATTGGGCTGTAAGATTTACTTTGAGTTGACCTTTTTATTTCATTAAATCTTTAACAAATTATCGGATCATATCGAATTCATTCGTTATATCCACTATAATTTTTTTTCGTATTAGTTGAATTTTTTTATTTTTTTTTTAATTCGGACATTCGGATACATCCAAATGTCCGAAAGAAAGATGTAAAAAAAATTTGTCCGAATTTCGATTTGTTACAAAACGGATTGCATGTCTAGTTCCTTCTCCCCAGGAGGGTTCCGCACCATGAGGGGCTGTTGCCCTTATACAGCCCATGGCCTGTGTAGGTGGTCTTGAGGCCTCTGCAGGGTCAGGGCTGGGGATCTGGATGGATCTGCTTGGGCGCTGATGGCAAGACCTCACCACAAGGGATCTGGTCTGGAGAAGGACTCTCTCTCACCCACTCAACCGTGTATAGAGGAAGGTGGCAGCTGTCCTGGAGTAAAGACCGTGCGATGATCCATTGATCCCTGTGACTGTAATATTCTGGAGATTGCACTGGATACCAGTAGCTGTGCAGTGGCACAAGGTACCCAGATGCCAAAGAGACTTGCCTCATGGTCTTCAGCTGTGGCACCTTAGACTGCCCAGCGACTTGCCCCATGGTCCTCAGCAGTGAGGATATAGACTGTCCAAAATTCACATTTTCAAAGTGATTGTAAAGTGATTTGTTTTCTTAACCACTTGCCTACCGCACACCTACACCCCCTTCCTGCCCAGGCCATTGTTTCAGCTTTCAGTGCTGTTGCACTTTGACAATTACGCGGTCAGGTAACACTGTACCCAAACACTTTTTTCTCTTTTTTTTTTTTAAATCATTTTCTTCACACAAATAGAGCTTTCACGTGGTGGTATTTAATCACTGCTGAGTGTTTTTTTTTTTTTTTTTTTTTTTTACAAATATTTTTTGAAAAAAAAAAAAGCTTTTACATTTTTCTGTCAGTAAATTTTCTAACTAAGTAACTTTTCGTCTTCACTGATGTGTGCTGATAAGGCGACACTGATAGGCTGAACTGGTGAGCATTGATGAGGAGGCACTAATATGTGGCACTGATAGGCGGCAGTGGTGGGCATGGATAGGTGGCACTTGTGGGCACTGCTGCCATTGGTGGGCACTATATTTTGACACTTTATTTCTTTATTGCAATCAGGGCACTGATCAGTGCCCTGATTACATTCCTACATGTCCCCCTGTGAGGAGATGCCGCTAATTGGCTCTGCTTGCCACACACTCTGTCAGTGTGAGGCGAGGAGAGCCGATTACTGGCATCTCCATGTTAAATGTGACCGGCTGTGATTGGACACAGCCGATCACATGGTTTAAAGAGCTGTGGACGCGGCTCTTTACACAGATCGGAGTCGCGCTGTGTCCTAGGAACACGGCGCAACCGCTGCGCTTCGCACCCCCAAACAGTTGTTCTGGGACGCCGTCATATGACTGCGTACCAGAACAAGAGCTGGACTGCCCCGCCATCATTTGACGGTGGGCGGGCAGCAAGCAGTTAAACAACATGTTATACTTCCCCCTTCTGTGTAAGGGTTTTGCACAGAGTGACCCTGATCCTCCTCTTCTGGTGTCCCCTGTGGCACTCCTGGCTCCCCCTCTTTTCGAGTGCCCCCCCATAGAGAGCCGCTTTCCATGAGGGCATTGGTGCGGTTGCTGAGTCCAATGAGGACCCAAGACAACGGTTGAAGCTACTGTGCTCATCCCTGTCGCTGGAACGATGGGGCTCAGGTAAGAAAAAGGAGGGGGGTGCTGGGTTTTTCACCTTAATGCTTTCTATGGTATATGGTATATTAAGATGAATGAAGAAAAACCGTACAACCCCTTTAACCTCTTCCCTACCACGATATAGCCAAAAGACAGCTACGGCACAGTCATCCAGTTCTGGGACGGCATATACGTCCTCCAGAACCAGGCCCTCTCTGGAACACATCCAGCAACGCTCTGTGATCGCTGTGTCCTTCGACCCTTTACCATGTGATCAGCTGCGTCCAACAACAGCTGATCACAATGTAAACACACGGCATTCCTGTGAGCAAGTGTGACAGGGGACATCTACATTGATAATCAGTCTTGATTATAAGTGCAGGCCCAACAGTGCTGCCTAAGTGCCCGTTACCACACTACCTCGACTTGTCAGGCGACTTAGCCGCCTGACAAGTCGCGCTCCGTTCTGTACTATGGAACCGTTCTAATAGGAGTGACTCAAGTCGCTCCGACTTAGAAAAAGGTCCCTGTACTATTTTTGGGGCGACTTCAGGCGACTTGCATTGACTTCTATACAGAAGTCATTTTGCAAGTCTCCGCTGAAGTTGTGTGCAGGTCGCGTCTGTGAGTCGCGCTGCAAGTCGCGTCGCCCCTGTGTGAACGGGCACTAATGAGTGCCCCATCATCAGTGCCTATTAAGGATGAGCTCAGGCATGTTCTCCTAAGCTCGTCCTTAATCACAGGCAGTCACAGGCAATGTCTTGCTACCTGTGATTAGTGTTGCGGAGTGTTGGCTTCCTGGCGGGCGCGGGTATGTGGAGTTGCGAACAAGCCTGAGCTCATCCTTAGTGTCCATCGATGAAGGAGGAAAAATTATTTACTTGCAAAATTTTATAAGAAAAAGCTAAAACTTTTTATTTTTTTTAACAAAAAACAAAAAACCCAGTGGTGATTAAATATCATGAAAATAAAGCTCTGTCTAAAAAAAAATAAAAAAATAAAAAAAAATGTTTTTTTTTGTTTTTGTTTTTTGCAGAGACCCTAGAGAATAAAATGACAATCGCAATATTATGTCTGATTCCTCCTGTATTATATCTGTACTGTCTGCCCTCACAGTAATGCACTGTGCAAACTGTTGGAGCTATATAAATCCTGTATAATATTTTATGCGACACAGTGTTTCTGCAGAGGTCTTTCAAGTGCACGTTTTTGCAAAAAAACAAAACGCAATAATTATCCCGGATTTTTATATATATATATTATATTTTTAGCAGAGATCCTAGGTAATAAAATGTCGACTGTTGCAATATTTGTCACGCTGAATTTGTGCAGCAGTCTTTCAAAACTTTAATGAACAAACAAAACAAAAAAAATACACTTTAATGAATAAACAAAAAACCTTTACCCCAGTCTTTTTTGTAAAATATGAATGGTGATTTTATGCCTAATAAATAGATACCTAACAACATGTCCCGCTTTAAAATTGCGCAAGCTTGTTTAATGGCAACAAACTACGGTACTTGAAAATCTCCATAGGCAATGCTTTCACAAATTCTGAGGAGGTATAATGCTAGAATTATTGCTCTCACTCTAACGTTCTTGGCGATATCTCAAAAATGAAAAATATGTCGTAAGGGTACAGTGTTGAATCACTGCGTAATTGTCATTCAAAGTGTGACAGCGCTGAAAAATGGCCTGGCCAGGAAGGGGGTGAAAGTGCCCAGTATTGAAGGTGTTAAAGAGAAGATTGTCTTCTCTCTATTTACTGTATGCCTAGAGCAGTGATGGTGAACCTTGGCACCCCAGATGTTTTGGAACTACATTTCCCATGATGCTCACGCACTCTGCAGTGTAGTTGAGCATCATGGGAAATGTAGTTCCAAAACATCTGGGGTGCCAAGGTTCGCCATCACTGACCTAGAATATCCCATGCCCTGACCTTTCTCCTGTTAAAGTTCCTTCAAGCAGTATGTCTGTCTAAAAATGCCCCCACACCAGTGTTTCTCAACTCCCAGTCCTCAAGGCACCCCAACAGGTCATGTTTTCAGGCTTTCCATTATTTTACACAGGTGATTTGATCTGTTTCCCTGCCTTAGTGATTACCTTCAGGTGTTTTCATCTGAGGGGAAATCCTGAAAACATGACCTGTTGGTTCGTCTTGAGGACTGGCGTTGAGAAAGACTGCAGCCGGCGTAAATGAGCTGGAGCTTTGCAGTGGTGGGCAGCCTCTGTAGTTTTAGGGAAGAAGCCGTTTAAAGTGGTTGTAAACTCTATAAAATAATTAATAAAAATAACAACCTGTGAGACCAAGGCATATTACTCTAGTAGGCATCGCCTACTAGCTCATTATATAATACTTGCCTTGGATCGAAGCTGGTGCCCCCCAGAGGAAGCTGCTTGCTATGGGGGCACTCGCTAGGAGGGAGGGGCCAGGAGCAGCAAAGAGGGACCCGAGAAGAGGAGGATCTGGGCTGCTCTGAGCAAAACCAACTGCATACAGGAGGCAAGTGTAACGTGTTTGTTTGTTTTGTTTTTCGTTTTTTTTTTCAATAATAAAAAAACAAACTTTACAATCACTTCAAACTGGTAAAAAAAAAAAAAGTGTCCGAAAAGGCCAAAAAGGAAGTGGATATATGATTTATGTGAATGAATTACATCAAACAATCAGGATTAGTATTGTTTTATTATTTATTATTATTATTATTATTATTATTATTATTATTATTATAGGAAAACCTAGAGATCAACTCAGGGGAAGAGATGGGTGAATGTACAAGCGGGGTAGACGGGCCATTTACTCATCCCTATTAAGGAACTAAGTGTGAAGAAGACTCGTCTCTCGCTTACTCTTGTCATAGATGAAGCACAAAGGACGCCTTCAGATTTGTTATTGGAGAAACAAAAATACATTGTGACACTTCTTTTGTAACACATTTACAGAAGGAACCAACAGAAAAAAAAAAAAAAGGAGAAAAGGCCCTTATGTGGTGGAGGAAAAAAAAAAAAAAAACAGGTCCTATCAATCACAATGATAAAATAAAGAATAACCAGAAAAAATCAAAGTGCACTGTAGGTCATGGCTAGCAGGCTTCTACCCTGTTTCCCTGAAAATAAGACCTAGCGTGATTGTCAGGGATGGCTGCAATATAAGCCCTACCCCCCCCCCCCCCCAATAAGCCCTACCCTGTTTCCCTGAAAATAAGACCTACAAGGACTTTAACTAGGGCTTATTTGGGGGGTAGGGCTTATATTGCAGCCAACACCGAAAATCACTCAAGGTCTTATTTGCGGGAAGACGGGGACACTGGAGAAATGCATGGTAGAGAGAGGCCACAGGCACCAAAATGTTAATGTAACGCTATCACCCGCAGGGGCCACTGGTATTAAAGTGGTTGTATGTATGTGTGTGTGTGTGTGTGTGTGTGTGTGTATATATATATATATATATATATATATATATATATATATATATATATATATATATATATATATATATATATATATATATATATATATATATATATATATATATATATATATATATATATATATATAAAATTTCTCTCTTTTAAAGATGTCTCCTCTAGAGGGAGTATATTACACTTACCTTGTACGCTGCCTTTTTCAGCAGTTGTGGTCCAGCAGCCAGAGGGGGGGTTCTTAATTGAACAGACGGTGTTCCTCCTCTGAGGGATCTAAAGGGGGGTACATCAGTAGTTTCTGAACATGCAAAAACAGTCATTTGCAAATTTTTTTTTTTTTTTTTTTGTATAAAGTGAATTCTTCCTTTTAAAACTGGGAGCCAAACAAACACTGCTGACATAAATTCCCCGTCCCCTCCTGGAGAGGTGCGATAACAGCTTCCACTGTTTTGTATTATCAGACTTGCCCTTGTTGAGCCTGGACAGGCATTCAGCCCCTGTATAGCATTGCAGACTCTAAAAGTCTGGCGTCCATAGCGGGCAGAGCCGCCTCCTTCCCTTCGTGTCTGCATCAGACCTGAATGCCACCCGCACGCGTGGACTAGTGTTAAAAAAACAAAACAAAACAAAAAAAAACGAGAGGGACAGGTATTGTCCCTCTTTCAAAACTACTTCTAGTAGAGTCAGCTGATAGTTTTGTTTTTTTCTTAGGTTCCTTAAAACCTTCACTGCCTTTTTCATGCGTTTCCTGTACATGTACAGATCCTGGTAGAAATTCAACAGATCCATTCTAGATCTGAAGAAAAGAATCTAAATCGGCTCCTGAAGATCCGCTCCTTTCTATGGAGTTGATCAGGTCGGTAGTTTCTATCCTACAAGGAGGAAAACTTCTGGTGCCCATCGGCATCAGGGATCCATATCTGCATGTCCCTATATTTCCCGCTCTTCAAAGATTTCTGTGGTTCGAAGTAGAACAGCAGCATTTCAGTTTGTAGCTTTGCCCTTCGGGCCAGCTACAGCACCCCGAGTGTTCACAAAAGTTCTAGCCCCACCTCTAGCCAGGTCAAGGGCACAGGGCTTAAATAGTCTTGGCACACCTAGATGATCTATTGCTAATAGACCAATCGGTGTTCGGAGTGAGGTGTATGCATTACAACCAGTTACCTAGAAAAGTCTGGGTTGCGTTCTCAACCTAGTGAAGTCTCCCTTAAGCTGGAGTATTTGGGTCTGATCATAGATACAGCCCAGAAAAAGGGTGTTTTTGCCCAGGCAAAAGACAACTCCATAAAGAGTTGGTGCGGATGGTAAGGTCAAAAGGAGATTCTCTATTCGCCATTGCATGAGGTTCTTGGAAAGGATGGTGGCTTAATTGGAAGCAGTTCCTTATGCCAATTTCCATTCGAGACTGT
Source organism: Lithobates pipiens (assembly GCF_037356315.1). Taxonomy (NCBI): domain Eukaryota; kingdom Metazoa; phylum Chordata; class Amphibia; order Anura; family Ranidae; genus Lithobates; species Lithobates pipiens. The sequence continues at coordinate 13,345,875 of NW_027507825.1, forward strand.
TGCAAAACCGTATTCTATCTTCTAACAAGACAATCCAAGCTTTGGACTTGCCAACGTGGCTGTCCCCAAGGGTGCCCCAAAGTATCAACTGGTGGTTACTAACCAGAATCTGCTGAAAGGAAAATCCTTCAGACCTGTTATCTGGAAAGTGGTAACGACAGATGCCAGCCTTTCAGGCTGGGGAGCAGTACTAAAGAAGACATCTGTCCAAGGACAGTGGTCAAGAACCGGAAGAGCCTTGCCCATCAACATCCTAGAGATTCAGGCAGTGCGTCTGGCTCTGAAAGCCTGGACTTCCAGGTTAAGGAATTGTCCTGACAGGATTCAATCCATCAATGCCACGGCTGGGGCATATATCAATCACCAAGGGGGCACCAAAAGTCTCTCAGTGCAGAGAAAGGTGAGCCATATTCTAACTTGGGCAGAAAGAGAGATTCCGTGCCTATCAGCAGTCTTCATTCCGGGAATGGAGAATTGGCAGGCAAACTACTTAAGTCACCAGCAGTTATTCCTAGGGGAATGGTTTCTTCACCCCGACATATTCTTGGGCTGTTTGTCAAAGATGGGGGACTTTGGACATAGATCTTCTAGCGTCCAGTTCAACATAAAGTTAGTCAACTTTGTGTCCACAACAAAGGATCCATTCACATGCAGAACAGATGCATTGGTGATACCGTGGGATCAGCTTTCACTGATCTATGCATTTCCCCTTATTCAATTGCTGCCTCAACTTTGCAGGATCAAGCCGGAAAAGAAAACCGGTAATTCGGGCATCACCAGCATGGCCCAGAAGGTAGGCAGAAATCCTAAAGATGGCAGTGGAGGATCCATGATGCCTTTCACTAAGGCCAGACCTGCTCTCACAGGGGCTGATATTCCATCCTACTTTACGAACGCTAAATATAATGGCCTGCCAATTGAAACCCACATTCTGAGGAAACATGGGCTTTCCGGGTCAGTTATCTCTACTTTGATTAATGCAAGGAAGCCAGCATCCAGAGGTGTATATTATAGAGTCAGGAAGGCTTATGTTTCCTGGTGTGACTCAAAGGGTTGACACCCTAGGACAGTGATGGCGAACCTTGGCATCCCAGATGTTTTGGAACTACATTTCCCATGATGCTCTGGCACTCTGCAGTGTAGTGGAGCATCATGGGAAATGTAGTTCCAAAACATCTGGGGTGCCAAGGTTCGCCATCACTGCCCTAGGAGATATATCATAGGCAGAATTCTTGCCTTTCTACAATTAGGCGTAGAGATGAAGTTGGCCTTGAGAACTATTAAGGTCCAAGTCCTCAGCCTTATCGATTTTATTTCAAAAACCGCATTCTTAGTACGTTTTTTTTTTTTATACAAGGGGTGGTGCGGATTACTCCGCCAGTTATATCACCTTTTAAGCCCTTGGGACTTGAATTTGGTTTTGTCAGTGTTACAAAAACAGCCATTTGAACTGATCTAGCATATTCCCTTAGTCCTTCTGACAAGGAAGTTGGTATTTTTGGTTGCTATATCCTCAGCAAGGATTGGCTGCTCTTTCTTGTAAAGAGCCATATTTTATTATTCATGAGGACAGAGTGGTGTTATGCTCTCGTCCAGGCTTTTACCAAAAGCAGTTTCAGGTTTTCACCTGAACCAAGATGTTGTCCTGCCATCGTTTTTTTTCCAAAACCATGTTCCAGGGAAGAAAAGTCACTACATTGTCTTGATGTGGTGAGAGCAGTGAAAATCTATTTAAAGATGACTGCTCAGATTCTTAAGACTGATGTCTTATGTATTCTGCCAGCGGGTCCTAAGACAGGACAGGCAGCATCGAAATCCACTGTCACGAATTGGATTTGGCAAGTTATAATTCAAAATTTATAATTGAGGGGTAATATTCCCCCTTTTCAAGTTAAGGCGCACTCTACCAGAGTCGGTGCTTCTTGGGCAGTGCGTCACCAGGCCTCCATGGCTCAGGTCTGTAAGGCCGCAACTTGGTCTTCAGTGCAATTCATACACAAAATGTTATCAGGTGGATGTAAGGAGGTATGAGGATATCGTCTTTGGGCGCAGTGTGGTGCAGGCAGCAGTAGAAGTCCTCAAGTCTGGGGGTACCCTGTGGGCTGTCTCTCCCTCCCCTCAAGCAGCATTGCTATGGTACGTCCCATTAAGTCCCACCCCTCTTTTGGGAGTTAAGTATATTGCTTTGCTACAAAAACTGATGTGCTCCTGGAAGGAGATCTAGTGCTAGAATTATTGTTCTCACGCAAACCTTCTTGGCGATACCTCGTGTATGGGGCAAACACCGTTTACATGTGCGTGACTTGCGTGTGCATTCGCTTCTGCTCAGAGGAAACTAAAAAGAAACGAAACAAAAATTGTATTTATTTTTTTACACTGTCTCTTTAACTTTTATTTTTTTGATCACTTTTATTCCTTTTTACAAGGAATGTAAACATCCCTCTTAATAAAAAATAAAGGTGACAGGTCCTCCTTTTTATGGAGAGATCTGGGGTCAAAAAGACCCCAAATCTTTTACTTTTTTTTTTTTTTTTTGCCCTAGACCAGAAGTGATGTCGCTCCGGTCCTCCATGGCTATAGAGGTGATCGAAGGCGATCTGCGCGCACAGTCAGGCGGTTTCTCTGGGGCTCCGGTAAAAGCCGTAAGCCTGGGAAACACCGGTAACCAGCGGAGGGCTTCTGAAAGTGATCCAGCTACGAATGAGCTTCTTGGACCACTTTCATGAGAAAGCCAGCTGAAGAAAATAAATACTACTGCACACCCATCATCCAGCCCTCTTCTGTAGTATTTGCAAGCTGGCTTATTCACTGTTTATTTTAATGAGGATAATTTGTCCGCCACACACCTAGAAATATGAGTTGTGCAATGAAAGGATGACACAATCCTGAAGGTTAATGTGTGATACAACACCTGTAATGATATGGGAGGTGACAGGCAAAGTGTGTTTTAGTATCTGTAGCCAGAGGGCGGACATTTCCACGGTTGTAGTCTGATGTACTCCTAGGAGGACTTGATGATGGCTTCCAGCACAATGTTGTTAAACCACATAATTGAGCTCCACCTTGTAATGTGCTACCAAACGAATTACAGGCCCATTGTAGTAAAAGCTGAACCCCCCCCCAGGATCAGCAAGTTTTGTCCAAGTCCATTCACCATGTGTTCATCTGGAATCTAGGTGAACTTTGTGTATTTCCTCCAGATCTGTTCAGTAATCCAGTGTGAGACTTCCTGTGATAGACTGCTGACTGCTGATCTCTCTCCTTGTGCAGGTGGACTGGTCTTGTCTCCGCCCTCTCCTGTAGATTTCTGTAGTGGGTGGAGCCTGCTGGAGGGGACCCCCCCTCCCACAGCTCTGCTCTCTGGAGTGATGATGTCACCAAGGCCATCTTTAACATTGATTGGATCCTGGGCAAAAATTGTCTTGCCCTCTTTCTCTCCCTCCTGTTCTTCTTTTCTTCTTTCCTCCTTCTTCTTTCCTCTTTCTTCCTTCTTTTTCCTTCTTCTTTTCTTCTTTCTTCCTGCTTCCTCCTTTTTCCTCCCCCCTCCTACCCTCATAATTGCACGGGCCCCCCTCCTTCATACTACCCCCCCATCATTATACAGGACCCCCTTCCCCCATGCTACCCCCATCACTACACAGAATCCCCTCCACCATTCTACCCTCATCATTACATGGGACCTCCTTCCCCCATGCTACCACCATCATTACGCGGGACGCCCTTCCCCCATGCTACCACCATCATTACATGGGACCTCCTTCCCCCCATGCTACCACCATCATTACGCGGGACGCCCTTCCCCCATGCTACCACCATCATTACATGGGACCTCCTTCCCCCATGCTACCACCATCATTACGCGGGACACCCTTCCCCCATGCTACCACCATCATTACGCGGGACGCCCTTCCCCCATGCTACCACCATCATTACATGGGACCTCCTTCCCCCATGCTACCACCATCATTACGCGGGACGCCCTTCCCCCATGCTACCACCATCATTACATGGGACCTCCTTCCCCCATGCTACCACCATCATTACGCGGGACACCCTTCCCCCATGCTACCACCATCATTACGCGGGACGCCCTTCCCCCATGCTACCACCATCATTACGCGGGACGCCCTTCCCCCATGCTACCACCATCATTACGCGGGACGCCCTTCCCCCATGCTACCACCATCATTACGCGAGACGCCCTTCCCCCATGCTACCACCATCATTACGCGGGACGCCCTTCCCCCATGCTACCACCATCATTACGCGGGGCGCCCTTCCCCCATGCTACCACCATCATTACGCGAGACGCCCTTCCCCCATGCTACCACCATCATTACGCGGGACGCCCTTCCCCCATGCTACCACCATCATTACGCGGGACGCCCTTCCCCCATGCTACCACCATCATTACGCGGGACGCCCTTCCCCCATGCTACCACCATCATTACGCGGGACGCCCTTCCCCCATGCTACCACCATCATTACGCGGGACGCCCTTCCCCCCATGCTACCACCATCATTACGCGGGACGCCCTTCCCCCCATGCTACCACCATCATTACGCGGGACGCCCTTCCCCCCATGCTACCACCATCATTACGCGGGGCGCCCTTCCCCCCATGCTACCACCATCATTACGCGGGACGCCCTTCCCCCCTGCTACCACCATCATTACGCGGGACGCCCTTCCCCCCATGCTACCACCATCATTACGCGGGACGCCCTTCCCCCATGCTACCACCATCATTACGCGAGACGCCCTTCCCCCATGCTACCACCATCATTACGCGGGACGCCCTTCCCCCATGCTACCACCATCATTACGCGGGACGTCCTTCCCCCCATGCTACCACCATCATTACGCGGGACGCCCTTCCCCCCCCATGCTACCACCATCATTACGCGGGACGCCCTTCCCCCCATGCTACCACCATCATTACGCGGGACGCCCTTCCCCCCATGCTACCACCATCATTACGCGGGACGCCCTTCCCCCCCCATGCTACCACCATCATTACGCGGGACGCCCTTCCCCCCCCATGCTACCACCATCATTACGCGGGACGCCCTTCCCCCCCATGCTACCACCATCATTACGCGGGACGCCCTTCCCCCCATGCTACCACCATCATTACGCGGGACGCCCTTCCCCCCCCATGCTACCACCATCATTACGCGGGACGCCCTTCCCCCCCCCCCATGCTACCACCATCATTACGCGGGACGCCCTTCCCCCCCCATGCTACCACCATCATTACGCGGGACGCCCTTCCCCCCCCATGCTACCACCATCATTACGCGGGACGCCCTTCCCCCATGCTACCACCATTATTACGCGGGACGCCCTTCCCCCATGCTACCACCATCATTACGCGGGACGCCCTTCCCCCATGCTACCACCATCATTACGCGGGACGCCCTTCCCCCATGCTACCACCATTATTACGCGGGACGCCCTTCCCCCATGCTACCACCATTATTACGCGGGACCCCCTTCCCCCATGCTACCACCATTATTACGCGGGACGCCCTTCCCCCATGCTACCACCATCATTACGCGGGACCCCCTTCCCCCTACTAGCCTCATTGCAGAGACCCATCTTCCCCATACTACACCCATCATTACAAAGGACCCCCCCCCCCCCCAGAAGTCTCACCTTGATAGTGTCCAGATGATATCAGACAAACACCTGGCACGTCATGCCGAACCCTCCGCTGAAGAAGTTCTTTAGTGGGCTGATGGTCTGCAGCTTGTCTGACACGGTAAGGGGGATGGGTTATGTGTCTGTGCCTGGGACTAACGGGCCCTCTCCCCTGACAAGGTTTTCCTTACTGAACAGGCCAATCCCTGCACAGGCTGCAAACCTAACACCCAACCAAACACCAGCAACCCCAACATTCAACTCCGCCCTCATCTTCTGACTGATGGCCAAAACCACTTAACTACTTAAAGCCTGCGCAGGCCTTTTTGCCCCACGTTAAAGACAGCCCTGGATGTCACCAATACATTTTACAAAGTAATATCTGGGTCTGCAAAGGCATTTGGTACCACAAAATGGATGTATTGCCTTGATGGCTACTGAGGCATTTTTTACATTGGCAGTTCAGCTTGAAAAATGTACTCTGGTTTATATAGGGATTAATTATAATTAATAATTATAGTCTAGTTACGAGCTGGCCAAACAGTCTCCGTATAATCAACTTTAGATTTATGAAAACGTAATATGTTGTAAAGGGCTGTGCAAACTGTTGGCACTATGTAAATCCTGTATTAACCACATCTGGACCGCTGCTCGCCGATATACGTCCTCACTTTGAGGGTGGATATTGTTGTTGTGGCAGCAGCTAGCTGCCATAACCCCGATGTCGCCGGGTTTAGCCGGCACAAGCTAAAAGTGGTCTCTGTGGCGGATTTGCTGCAAGATCATTATTGGTGGCGGGAGTGGGCCCTCCCCCTCCCACTGAGATCCGGTGCCCTCCACCGCTTACCGGAGCCGTCGGCAGTGGTGGAGGCGATCGGATCCTTTCCGTAGCTGTGAATGGAGACGAGTGAGGGGAAGATGGCTCCCACCCGTCTCCATGACACTGCAGGGCGGAAGCCCTTTTTTAATTATTGCATTTTAGTGTAAATATGAGATCTGAGGTCTTTTCGGCCCCAGATTTCATATTTAGGAGGTCCTGTCATGCTTTTTTTCTATTATAAGGGATGTTTACGTTCCTTGTAATAGGAATAAAAGTGACACAATTATTATTATTATTATTTTTTTTTTTTAAACCGTGTCAAAAAAATAAAAATAAAAATAAAAGGTAAAATGATAATAACTTTTTTTTTTGTAAACGCACCCCATCCTGCCGAGCTCGCGTGCAGAAGCGAATGCATATGTGAATGGCGCCCTCATATGATAACGATGTTCAAACCACACGTTGGGTATCGCCACGTTGGGTATCAGTTTACTCGGCGTAACGTTATCTTTCACAATAAAAAATAAATAAATGGGCTAACTTTACTGTTGTCTTATTTTTTAATTGGTGTATTTTTTTTTCAAAAAATAAAATAAAAAAGACCGCTGTGCAAATACAGACAGAAAGTATTGCAACGGCTGACCTTTTATTCTCTATTCCCAAACGTATACAATATATATATATATATATATATATATATATATATATATATATATATATATATATATATATATATATATATATATATATATATATATATATATATATATATATATATATATATATATATATATATATATATATATACGTATACAATTATATATATATATATATATATATATATATATATATATATATTGTATACGTATATATATATATATATATATATATATATATATACGTATATTGTATACGTTTGGGAATAGAGAATAAAAGGTCAGCCGTTGCAATACTTTCTGTCTGTATTTGCACAGCGGTCTTTTTTATTTTATTTTTTGAAAAAAAAAAATACACTTATTAAAAAATAAGACAACAGTAAAGTTAGCCCATTTATTTATTTTTTTATTGTGAAAAAATTGGGGGTTCTAAGTAACTTTCTAGCAAAAAAAAAAATGATTTTAACTGTTAACCTTGCATTAAAGTGAAAAAATGTTTAGGCATCAGTATTCCCCCCTCATCCCCCCTTTTATACTTACCTGAGCCCTCATTTGATGCAGAGCTGTGCACATCCCTCATTTCCAGGTCTTCGCTGGCTTTGCTGGGGCACCGGGAGCCATTGGCCCCCACTGCTGAGCAGCTTGGGAGCGAACACACACACGAGTGCCCCCATGGGAAGCGGCTTCCTATGGGGGCAGTGGGCATGGAGGAGGAGCCAGGAGCACCAGCAGGGGGACCTGAGAAGAGAAGGTTTGGGGCTGCAAAGCAGGAAAGTATAGAGATGTTTGTTATTTTATTTAAAAAACTAAATATAATTACCTTTACAACAACTTTAACGTGTATGGTGAGCTTTACCTGAAGACCAAGCTGCCCAGGAAAAGGGACAAAAGTGACGTTTCTGGGGGTTGGGACAAACCATATGGGGCCATTTTTTCACTTCAAGCAGGTTTTACATGACCTAAAAATCTATTGGTATGCAAAATGTAAATGGCCCCTGAGCCGTTTATTTAAAAAAAAATATTTATATCTGATGGTCGTAAGTTGAGTTGCATGCTTGTTGGATCCTGATGATGGTGGACTGATAAGGACGTCCCAGGTACCGAGGTGTGTTTGCATTCTGTCTGGCCAGCACACCGGGGAAGGGAGGGATGGGGTTTTGTGTTATCGGTGAGTCATTGTATAAGGTGATTCATCTTTCCTGTTCGAAGAATGTTTAGATCTATTTGTAGTCACAAGTCTGATATTTTGCACGAGCAAAAGGCTGGAGGATGTTTTAGCCAGACAGCTTCTGGCGTCGTTTTAAGATTCAGATCCAATTTACAATTCCGAAGTCAAGCTTGTCTCCTCTAATTTGACCCATTGCCTCCCCTCTAAAACCTTAAGACTGGGTTCACACATGTTGTGGCCATGGCTCACAGCGGGGGTGGGGTGGGGGGGCTTTGGGGGGGATCCGGTGCATCCATGTTAACCAATTCAGGTGCAACTCGGGTCTGAAGTTTTTGCCTGAATTCACACCTGAATCGGAACCAAAGACGCACAAATTCCCTTTCCAAATGCACTCTGCGGCCGCCCCCGAGATGTGTGACCCAGCTCCATTAAAGACCGATCACACTCTCCTGTAATGCTAATTTTAATGTGGGGAAACCCACATCCAATTTGCATATGTGATCCCAGCCTTCCCTGTATCTGAGCACCAAAAATATCATTTAGATAATTTTTAATATTCAAAGCAAACTCCCCCATTCATCCGTGTCTCCATGCTTTTATTTTGTTGAGAAATCACTTTGAAGACAACCCTCTAGCATTTCTGGCTGTCACCATCTTGAGTAAGGGCGGATGAGTCATGTAACATTTACTTCCTGGAATCCATCTGCCCTTAGATCAGACAGGAGAGCATGCTTAGCTGAGGAAACTCCTCCTCCTCTCATCCCCTCTTGAAGACTCGTGGGATGTATGACAACAGTAACTGAGGAAATGTAAAAGAAGACTTGAAAATAAGTAAATATGATAAACTTTCTATCTATTTACTAATTCTAGAAGCAGGAGAGTTACAAATAATCAATGTTGTTTGGGAGGGTGAAGTACCATTTAAAGTGATTGTAAAGGGTTGTTTGTTATTAAAAAAAAAAAAAATCATACTTACCTGCTCTGTGCAAGGGTTTTGCACAGAGTGGCACCGATCCACCTTTTCTAGGTTCTTCCGGTGGCGCTCCTGGCTCCTCCTCATCGGATTGTCCCCATGGAGAGCCAATTTCCATGGGGGCACCGGTGTGGGCATGCTCCCGAGTCCTGCTGCTGTGTTTGACACAGACGGCGGGACTCTGCCCCACTCCCGGGCTTCCTTGTCACTGATATAATATAATGTTTCCATCAATCAGCTGCTTTCTGCATAAACTACATCATTTGGTGCAAAATGTTTGTTTATTTATTTTTTACTTTACTCTGGCTGCATTGTTGCCATGGGGTCCCTTAAAGCGGAGCTCCACCCTAAAGTGGACCTTCCGCTCATTGGATTCCCCCCCCCCCCTCCGGCGCTACAATTGGCACCTTTCAGGGGGGAGGGGGGTGCAGGTACCTGTACAGTACAGGTATCTGCACCCACTTCCGGGATAGCTCATTGCGGAAAGGGGCGTAGATTACGCCCCTTTCCGAAAGTCCCCCGCTGCCTGCTGGGGGAAACACAGGTCCCAGAGGCAGCGGGGTCCATCCTTATTGCGCAGCGCGACTCGCGCATGCGCAGTAGGGAACCGGGAAATGAAGCCGAAAGGCTCCACTTCCTGATTCCCATACCCAAGATGGTGGCGGCAGCACCCGAGAGACGATCGAGAGATCGGCTTCGGGTGCCGACATCGCGGGCGCGCTGGGCGGGTAAGTGTCCTTATTTTAAAAGTCAGCAGCTGCAGTATTTGTAGCTGCTGACTTAAAAAAAAAAAACGGCGGAACTCCCGGCGGACTCCCGCTTTAACAGCAAGCTTTTGTTTGATTGGGAAGGAGATCAATGTATGCTTGGAAAGAGGTACAGAGAAGGGCGCTGGACAGGTAAGTGTCACTATTTTAAAAGTCAGCATCTGCAGTATTTGTAGCTGCTGGCTTTTAAAAAATTTAATAAAACGCGGAGTCCCGCTTTAAGACAATTCAACAGGAAAAGAAACTCAATATAACAATATGTTGCAACATAAAACAAAGAGTTTTAATTTGTTTTATGTTGCAACATGTTGTAGCATTTTATTATTTTGGGTTTATTTTCTAGTATATTCCTTTTTTGCTTTTTCTTTTATCCTCAATTATGGATATTATGAAAAGAAAGAATCTTTGATTATGACATCATCTTTTCACCTGTCCGGTCATGCATTTGTTTGGTTGTGATGCATATACAGTAGTTACAGCTCATTGGTTAACTTCCCTTCATGTCACTTAACTAGTTAACGTTAATTGAGAAAAAGCATCTAATAATGCCTCTCTTTTTTATTCATTTGTTATTTTTTACTGCATTTTTATATATGTTGATTGATTAAAAAATACACCTTGGTGCTGCAAATCCAGACTGGTAGTTTCTATGTACTAGATAATTGGACAGATCCAGTTTGATGAGAACCATGCCTGTGATCGTGCTATCCACCATTACTAGCTTTATAATCTTTCTCCTCCTTTCTCCTTCTTTGGCTTTTTTGTTCTCCTCCCTTCCTTCTTACATTTTTCCTTCTTTCTTTTCTCTTTCTTTCTTTCTTTCTTTCTTTCTTTCTTTCTTTCGTTCCTTCTTTCGTTCCTTCTTCCTTTTCTCCTTCGTTCCTTCTTCCTTTTCTCCTTCGTTCCTTCTTCCTTTTCTCCTTCGTTCCTTCTTCCCTTTTCTCCTTCGTTCCTTCTTCCCTTTTCTCCTTCGTTCCTTCTTCCCTTTTCTCCTTCGTTCCTTCTTCCCTTTTCTCCTTCGTTCCTTCTTCCCTTTTCTCCTTCGTTCCTTCTTCCCTTTTCTCCTTCGTTCCTTCTTCCCTTTTCTCCTTCGTTCCTTCTTCCCTTTTCTCCTTCGTTCCTTCTTCCCTTTTCTCCTTCGTTCCTTCTTCCCTTTTTTCCTTCGTTCCTTCTTCCCTTTTTCTCCTTCGTTCCTTCTTCCCTTTTTCTCCTTCGTTCCTTCTTCCCTTTTTCTCCTTCGTTCCTTCTTCCCTTTTCTCCTTCGTTCCTTCTTCCCTTTTCTCCTTCGTTCCTTCTTCCTTTTTCTCCTTCGTTCCTTCTTCCTTTTTCTCCTTCGTTCCTTCTTCCTTTTTTTTCTCCTTCGTTCCTTCTTCCTTTTTTTTTCTCCTTCGTTCCTTCTTCTTCCTTTTTCTCCGTTCCTTCTTCCCTTTTCTCCTTCGTTCCTTCTTCCTTTCTCTCCTTCGTTCCTTCTTCCTTTTTTTTCTCCTTCGTTCCTTCTTCCTTTTTTTTTCTCCTTCGTTCCTTCTTCCTTTTTCTCCTTCGTTCCTTCTTCCTTTTTCTCCTTCGTTCCTTCTTCCTTTCTTTGTACTTCAAGTTGTTGTACTGGCTGCTTTTACAGCTTGCTCTGAGACACTACCATCCCATTGCGAGACCCAAGCTACCAGCTGGCTCGTCCATCGACTAGGCAGACACCCAAAGACTTTGATCGGCTGTTCGTTATAGTAACCTGGAGGCGATGACCTGACGCCACTTCCAGTTTACCCGGTTGTCAACAGGGTCATTTTTTAAAAGTCAAAAGAACAGATCTTGGTGTTTTGAATGCTTTTAAGGGCAGAGGAGGGATTTGGGGTATTATAGACTCGACATCTCTCCATAAAGAGGACCTGTCACAAGGGATATTTACATTCTTTATGACGGCAATAAATGTGATCAAAACAGTAAAGCAATAGTGTAAAAGTAAAAATATAATTGTGGAAAGTATTCACAGCACTTCACTTTTGCCACATTTTGTTGTGTTACAGCCTTATTCGAAAATATATTAAATTTAATTATTTTCCTCAAAAATCTACAAACAATGCCCCATAATGACAACATGAAAGACATTTGTTTGAAGTCTTTGCAAATTTTATTAATAATAAAAAAAAACTAAAAAATCCCATGTATATAAGTATTACAGCCTTTGCTACTCAAAATTGAGCTCAGGTGCGTCCTTTTTCCACTGATCATCCTTTGAGATGTTTTTACAACTTGATTGGAGTTCACCTGTGGTAAATTCAGTTGATTGGACATGATTTGGAAAGGCACACGCCTGTCTATAGAAGGTCCTACAGGTAACATTGCATGTCAGAGCACAAACCAAGCCATGAAGTCCAAGGAATTGTCTGTAGACCTCCGAGACAGGATGGTATGGAGGCACAGATCTGGGGAAGGGTACAGAACATTTACTGCAGCATTGAAGGTCCCAATGAGCACAGTGGCCTCCATCATCTGTAAATGGAAGAAGTTTGGTACCACCAGGACTCTTCCTAAAGCGGGTCGCCCGGCCAAACTGAGTTATCGGGGGAGAAGGGCCTTGGTCAGGGAGGTGACCAAGAACCCAATTGGTCACTCTGACAGAACTCCAGAATTTCTCTGTGGAGAGAGAAGAACCTTCCAGAAGAACAAAGATTTCTGCAGCACTCAACCAATCAGGCCTTTATGGCAGAGTGGCCATACAGAAGCCACTCCTCAGTAAAAGGCACATGACAGCCTGTCTGGAGTTTGCCAAAAGATACCTGAAGGCCTCTCGGACCATGAGAAACAAAATTCTTTGGTCTAAAGAAACAAAGATTGAACTCTTTGGCCTGAATGGTAAGTGTCATGTCTGGAGGAAACCAGGCACCGCTCCTCACCTGGCCAATACCATCCCTACAGTGAAGCATGGTGGTGGCAGCATCATGCTGTGGGGATGTTTTTCAGTGGCAGGAACTGGGAGACTATTTGGGATCGAAGGAAAGATGAATGCAGCAAGGTACAGAGACATCCTTGATGAAAACCTGCTGCAGAGCACTCTGGAACTCAGACTGGAGCGAAGGCTGTGTGCTTAGGGTTGTTGTCCTGTTGGAAGATGATTCCAACAGGACAACAACCCTAAGCACACAGCCAAGGTAACAAAGGAGTGGCTACGGGACAAAACTGTGAATGTCCTTGAGTGGCCCAGCCAGAGCCCAGACTTTAACCCGATTGAACATCTCTGGAGAGATCTGAAAATGGCTGTGCACCTTTATAGTTTTTTAACCCCCTTCCGCCGAGCGTACGCAGATGTGCATACTCTGCTTCCGGGGGTTATACCGGGATGATGCCTGCACCTGCAGGCATCATCCCGGTACCGTTTTTTACAGCAGGCGATTGGCTATCCAGCCATAAAAACCAAAGCGGCTAAAAGCCTCTCGGCTGTTATGCCGGAGGAGCTTGAGGGAACGTTTCCCCCCCCCCCCCCCGCCGCTGTTACCGGTGCTCCCGCTCAATCGGGAGCACTGATTCCCGATCCGATGCCTCCGGCTGCTGGGGAGGAACTGGAACGAAGCTGTATTTCGGCTTCGTCCCAGTCTCCTAATAGTAAACACGGACTGCCACTTCCCGTTTACTCGGCTGCCAATGGCGCCGGTTTAAAAAAATATATACAGTATTCAGAATCTCAGTTTTCGGCGATCTGAATACTTTGAAGTGTAAAGGAGGGGTGGGGGGTCTTTTAGACCCCCGATCCCTCCATAAAGAGTACCTGTCAACGCCTATTACTGTCACAAGGGATGTTTACATTCCTTGTGACAGCAATAAAAGTGATCACATTAAAAAAAAAAAAAATTTATTAATTTTAAAATAAATAAAATAAATAAAAAAAAATAAACATTTTTAAAGCGCCCGCCGTCCCCGCGAGCTTGCGAAGCAAAGAAAACACATACGGAAGTCGCGCCCGCATATGTAAACGGTGTTCAAATCACACATGTGAGGTATCGCCGTGATCGTCAGAGCGAAAGCAATAATTTTGGCACTAGACCTCCTCTGTAACACTAACCGGGTAACCGGAATTTTTTTTTTTAAAGCGTCGCCTATTGAGATTTTTAGGTACCGTTCTTTGTCGTCAATCCACAAGTGCGTGCAATTATAAAGTGTGACATGTTTGGTATCTATTTACTCGGCGTAACATTATCTTTCACATTATGTAAAAAAATGGAGCTAATTTTACTGTTTTTCATTTTTTTTTAATTCATGAAAGTTTCCCTTTTCCCAAAAAGTTGCGCTTAAAACACCACTGCGCAAATACCGCGTGACATAAAATATTGCCATTTTATTCTCTAGAGTCTCTGCTAAAAAAAAAATAATATATAATGTTTGGGGGTTCCAAGTAATTTTCTAGCAAAAAATATGGATTTTTGACTTGTAAACACCAAATGCCAAAAATAGGCTTAGTCATGAAAGGGTTAATTATTTACTTTTTCTCCCAGTTCTAGTCGAATAGAGACTGAGCTTGTGAGGTGACACTGTTTCCGATTCACAATCTTTTTAGTCACGGGGTCAGGATGACCTATGCTTAGAGGCAATAGGGTCAGTGCGGCTGTGCTGTTTGGGTTACTACAGTACTCGGGATTAACCTAGGAGTAGGCGTGGAGGTGATCATCATCTGCATGGCTTTGGGTATATTAAAAATGTTGCCATGCCATGCAACCAATCCCAGGACGAAGATGACGAAACGCGTTGAGTCATGGCTGCGCGGCAACTAGCAGGAAGACTTTGTTGCAATGAGATGTTTGGTTTTTTTATCCGCAGTGTGGTGAGATATCGCCAGCTACTCGGCTCAGAGACTGATACAACGCTCTGGGTTTTACATCTTTTTATGCTTATTTACATATATACTTTTTGTAAGTGCAATGTATGAAGGTTTTATTCAATAAATTACCAGTGTGTTTAGACGTTATCACACTAGTAGAGCTTTTTTCTTATCTTCCCCCCATGTGATTGTACACACTCGTCTGCACTGAGTGGGGAGGAGCTGTTCATGGATTTAACCCTTTATGAGTAACTGCTCTGCTGCCAAACGCGTTAGTGTAAGGCAATACCTCTTGGCGAGTTCATTACTGACGGGGAGTGGCTGCGTGTGACACGCACGGTGTGATTTGAGGACTTTTTCACCCTTTGGAAGAGGTTTTACTTGATCTTGGACATTTCTCCTTCTTGTTTATGAACTTTCAGTCACTGAATTTCTATCTATTCACTACTCTGTATTATATATCATGTGTAGTTTTTTTAGCGCTGCTGTTCACTCAATTGTGTTTTTTTTTTTTCTTCGGTTATTATTACTGTATGATAGAGTGGCCAGACAGCAGCCACCCCTCGGTAAAAGGCACATGACAGCCCGTCTGGAGTTTGCCAGAAGGCACCTAAAGGACTCTCAGACCATGAGAAAAAAAATTCTCTGGTGTGATGAAACAAAGATTGAACTCTTTGGCCTGAATGGTAAGCGTCATGTTTTGGAGGAAACCAGGCACCGCTCATCACCTGGCCAATACCATCCCTACAGTGAAGCATGGTGGTGGCAGCAACATGCTGTGGGGATGTTTTCCAGTGGCAGGAACGGAGAGACTAGTCAGGATCGAGGGAAAGATGAATGCGGCAATGTATAGAGACCTTTAATGAAAACCTGCTCCAGAGCACTCTGGACCTCAGACTGGGATGAAGGTTCATTTTCCAACAGGGCAACGACCGTAAGCGCACAGCCAAGATAACAAAGGAGTGGCTACGGGACAAACTCTGTGAATGTCCTTGAGCCCAATAGAACATCTCTGGAGAGATCTGAAAATTGACTGTGCACCGACGCTCCCCATCCAACCTGATGTAGCTGGAGAGGTCCTGCAAAGAAGAATGGGAGAAACTGCCCAAAAATAGGTGTGCCAAGCTTGTTAGCTTCATACTCCAAAAAAAAAAAAGACGAGGCTGTAATTGGTGCTAAAAGAGCTTCGCCAAAGTATTGAGCAAAGGCTGTGATGCTTCTGTACATGGGATTTTTTTAAAATATTTTTTTAATACATTTTTGCAAAGATTTCAACCAAACGTCTTTCAGGTTGTCCTTATGGGGTATTGTAGTTGTAGAATTTTGAGGAAAATAATGAATTTTAATCTATTTTGGAATAAGGCTGTAACGTAACAAAATGTGGAAAAAGTGAAGCGCTGTGAATACTTTCTGGATGCGCTGTCTATACATTGGCATTCGTGTCTCTCATTGTTGAAGAGGTAATGGTACAGAAAAGTATTACAGTAGACCTCTATAAACCATAACAGATTGGCACATAGTAGAAATAACATAAAAAATGTATGGGCTATGGCGGCTGGTGCTCAAATTTTTTTTTTTTGGGGGGGGGGGGGGGGGGGGGGGCGAAAACAAACTGGGAAAAAAAAAAATCAATCAAGTGCAGCCACTGTGCCCATCAAGTGCAGCCACTGTGCCCATCAAGTGCAGCCACTGTGCCCATCAAGTGCAGCCACTGTGCCCATCAAGTGCAGCCACTGTGCCCATCAAGCGCAGCCACTGTGCCCATCAAGCGCAGCCACTGTGCCCATCAAGCGCAGCCACTGTGCCCATCAAGCGCAGCCACTGTGCCCATCAAGCGCAGCCACTGTGCCCATCAAGCGCAGCCTCTGTGCCCATCAAGCGCAGCCTCTGTGCCCATCAACTGCCGCTACTTTGCCCCATCAAATATTGGCAGTGTGAATCGCCCGGGAGTCAGCACTTTCCTGTCTTGCAGCGGGTCATGTGGTGGTGTCCACGCTCCTCGATGTCTCTGGTCCTCTCTATCAGGCGTCCAGTCACAGCTCCTGTTTCAGCCTATCGGGTGACGGGTAACCAGACCTGAGCACCTGATTGGCTGAGTAAACAGCGAACGCACAGCATTGCATATGCTGTTTACCATTTTGGAAGCCTATTAGAGCCTATGGCTCTAATCAGGCTCTTCCAAAAAAAATACAAATAAACCCTGCTCCTGTAATTTAGGCACCTGGCGCCCAACAAGGGGACGTACTCCTGAATAGGGGGTGTCCGCTGTGATCGTAAATAGATTCATGTCATCTATGGTGAGAGAGAGGTGACGAGAGAGAGAGAGGGCACCCTTTATGGATGCACCCCGCCACTGGCTGTGGGATAAAAAGAGAAGGGGGGGGTGGGGGGAGAGGAGCAAAGACTGGGGGGGGGGGGTGTGAGAGCCGCATAGTCTTGGAATCCCAGAAGAAAGCAAAGGCCGACTGTGGTGGTTACCCAAATAATGGATGCGACCCTAAAACATATCCTGAGACATCTATCACAAAAAAAAACAGTACATGCCAAGCAGGAATGGAAAAATATATACATCATTGGAAATGTCAGGGTGGTAATTGTTGGGATCAGATGAATCAGGCCAATTTTTGTGTTAATAATGTTTCATAAACTTCCTGATTGAACTGATTTTTATTGATCGTCTTCTATTGTGGAGTAGCCCCTTGGTAGGCTCAGTCACTATGCATGATATGAGGTGCCTCTATGGCATCACCTCCTCCCCGGGAGATCTGCAAAGCACCGTCCTTCTCTGACTATGGGAGACGCCTGCACTCCAGGGACGCCCTGACAGCGGCCTCTTTAAACAAAGGATTGTAAGCAGCTATTGTGGTGAAGATGATCCGATAATCTCGTCAAGCAAATCTTTTCTGTGATGATGATGATATAATCTGCCCGGTTCTGTGTTTATACTTTGGCCTGGTTATGAAGGTGCAGATGATGTAACCGTCCTGGAGGGGAACGTGCTTGGCCTGGATGAAGGGTTTGGTGGCTCACCAGGCCCTAAGTGTACTAAAAGGGCAGTTTTTATACCTATAGCGTTGTGGTAATGTGAGCGCTAATACTTTAACCACAACACAGGGCACACACAGTAAAGAGCATTGCTTTTCATTCTGAATGGTACCCCTACGCACCTTGCATTGCAATACAGGCCTGTCAGAAGGTGCGTTGGAGTGCTGTTCATAACGAAAGGAAACGCATCATACATACGCATGTAATGTGCGCACTGCGTGTTGCAGTAAATTGTGTAGTGACATGGTCATTACTGCAACGCATGTGAATGAGCCCTGCATGTGACACCTCTGAATTACACCAAATCCTTCATCAACGCCAAGCACCTCCCTCCCCAGAACAGTTTATTGGCAATATCGGCTGCACTTTAAAGGATACGGTAAAGCAGTGGTGCCCAACCTTTGGAAGAGCGAGGGCCACTTAAGCGACATAGTAACCAGTCGTGGTCCACAATGAGCAGATGACAGTTCTGTGTAGGCAAAGCGGACACAGACACAGCCCACTCTACTCTATCCGCCCTCTCATCTGATCAAATGGAAAGGGAAAGATCCACTTTCCGTTTAAAAAAAAATAAAAAATTTAATTTCTTTTTTTTTTAAGCAGATCGGATTGGAAGGAGGCAGGTGTAAACGGACACAAGTCTGTTTACATCTGCCACTCCATAGAGGTGAATGGAGGGTCCGATTGGGTCAGACACATCATGTTAAAGGGGTTTAAGTGCCAGTTCACACTGGGACGACTTGTCAGTCGGCTTAGCCGCTTGACAAGTTGCATCCCGTTCTGTACAATGGAACCGTTCTAATCGGAGCAACACAGGTTGCTGCGACTTAGAAAAAGGTTCATGTACGACTTTGGGGGCGACTTACATTGACTTCTATAGAGAAGTAGTTTTGCAAGTCGCCGCAGCTGTCGTGTTCAGGTCGCCTGAGGCAGTCACACTGCAAGTCGTGCTGCCTCAGTGTGAACCGACTCTAAGGCCCCTTTCACACGGAACGGATCAGTAATGATGCGCCCCGTGATGATCCGCTTGCTCAGCGGGGATCGCTCCGTTGTCCCCGCTGAGCTGGCGGATGACAGCGCGGTCCCGGCACACTGTGCAGGGACCGCCCTGTCAGCTCTCCGCTCTCCTCTATGGGGGATCGGATGAATATGGACCGTCTGTCCGTGTTCATCCGATCCGCTCTGCAGACGGATAGAAAAATAGGATTTTCCTCCGTCTGCAGAATCGGACTATTGCGGAGGCGGACGATAGCGGCTGTCTGCAGATGTTCATCCGCAGACACCCGCTATCCCATAGGGATGCATGTATGTCCGCATTTCATCCGCAAACGGATGGATGAAATACGGACATACGGTCCGCATGTGTGAAAGGGGCCGAAGGCTACTTTTCCACTGATGGTCTGAGGTCTACCTGCACCTGTGGCTTTCTTGCAGGTTAGCTGTACTTTGTGGGTGTGATGCACTTTCAGAAAGTGCACCAAACCCACAGGTAAAACCAGAAGTCTATGGCTCGGTGCAGGTAAGCCGCAAGTACGCTGCCCTACACCTGCAGATCAGTTTAAAAGCAGCTCAGTAACCACTGCAGAACAGATATGTAAAATATATACACTGTGATTTTAGTAATAAACTTGCTGCCCCAGGCAGAGCGCATTTGGTATCACTCCACCTATGACAGAAGCCGGTGCTTTACAGGAAGCATTGGCTTATGCAGCTCTGCTCCGCAGCTGCTTGCTTCCTCTACCGCTGGCTTCATTCACAACACTGATGCTCTGGCATGGCGGCTAGACAACCTGCAATCTGGGCTTGCCAACATGCCACCCCAGAGCAGGAGGTCGCGGGCCTCATCAGAGGGCTCCGTAGGCCACTGGTTGGGCACCCCTGCGGTAAAGGATGTTTACATTCCTTGTAATAGGAATAAAAGTGATCAAAGAAAAAGAAAAAATTCTTAAGCGGAAAGTGTAAAAATTCAAATAAAATAAACCATAAAAAAATAAAATAAAATTGAAGCTCCCCGCCTGCTCGCACGCTGAAGCAAACGCATATGTAGGTTGCGTCCGCATGTGTAAACTGCATTCAAACCACACATGTGAGGTATCACTGCGAATGTTATGAGTGAGAGCAACAGTTCTAGCACTAGATCTCCTCTAACTCTAACCTAAAACTGTAAAAACATTTGAAAGCGTCGCCTATTGAGATTTTTAAGTACTGAAGTTTGGCGCCATTTCCACGAGCGTGCACAATTTTTAAAGCGTGAAATGTTGGGTATCCATTTACTCTGCGTAACATCACCCGTCACATTATGCAAACAAATTGGGCTAACTTTACTGTTTTTCTTTTTATTCATGAAAGTGTTTGTTTTTTTTGTTTTTTTTTTCCTAAAATCACATTTGAAAAATTGCGCTGCAAATACCTTGTGACATAAAAAGTTGCAATGATCGTTTATTTTATTCCCTAGGGGCTTCGCTAATACATAATAATCCTCCTGTATTCAATTATATTGTAATTATACATACTGTTGCTTTTTTTTTTTTTTTTTTTTTTTTTTTTTTTATGAGAAATGATCTGAGCTCCCAAGTTTTTACCTCTGCTGTACTGAAATCCTAATCGGTGTTGTCGGCTCTGTCTGAACTACATGAATCCTCCCATCCACGCCCTTCTCTGTACCTCTTTGCAAGCATACATATCTCCTCCTTCCCAATCAAACACAAGCTTGCTGTTATCTTGATAAGTGCCTGTTCACACAATGTAGAGAAAATGCTCTTGGGAGATGTAGTTCTGGGGGAGTGCTGAGGTCAATAGGAATTGACCTCCCAGCAGCTGATTTACTGTAAGGCTCAGTGTGGGGGGGTTATTTGAGGGGGGGGGGGCGGCACTAATCCTTTACTTTGCGAATCGAGTGGCAGATGTGATTCTGGAACACTGCAGCTTGCTGCTGCAAACACAATTCATGTTTTATACACTGCTTCCGTGTCTTTCATTTGAGACCTTTAAAGTGTTACTAAACCCACAACAGTAAAATCAGTCTGTATATTATTATTATTATTATTATTATTAGTCAGGATTTATATAGTGCCAACAATTTACGCAGCGATTTGCACTATAAAAGGGAGACAATACAGTTATAATACAATAAAATACAAGGGGATAAGGAGGGCCCTTCTCGGAAGAGCTTACGATCTAATAGGGTGGGGCAGGTGGTACAAAAGCTTGTAGCTGTGGGGAATGAGCTGATGGAAGTGGTAGAAGATTAGTTGGAGATGTGATAGGCTTCCCTGAAGAGATGAGTTTTCAGGGAACGCCTGAAGGCAGCAAGAATAGGGGATAGCCGGACAGGTTGAGGTAGAGAGTTCCAGAGGATGGGAGAGGCTCTGGAGAAGTCCTCGAGATGAGCATGGGAGGAGGAGGCGAGAGAGTAGAAGGTCCTGGGAGGAGCGGAGAGGACAATTTGGATGATATTTGGAGACAAGGTTGTGGATGGCTTTGTATGTTGTGGTTAGTATTTTGAATTAAATTCACTGGGCAATGGGAAGCCAGTGTAAGTATTGGAGGAGAGGGTTGGCAGACACCGAGTGGTTGGTAAGGTGGATAAGTCTGCTGGCATTCATAGACTGAAGAGGGGATGGCCTATGGAGAGGTAGGCCAATAAGAATGCGGTTGCACTAGTCAGGAATTCTACAAACTTTTGACAACGATTGAACTTGAGGTTGAAATGACAAGTCAGAGTCTAGGAGTACACAGAGTACCCTGGTGCGAGGGGAGGGACTGATGGTTACGTTGTTGACTTTGATGGAAAAGTCAAGGAGGGGAGGGGGGCACGAGCGGTGGGGGGGGGGGGGGCGGAGAATATGAATAGCTCAGTTTTAGAGAGATTTAGTTTAAGGAAGTGGTGTGACATCAATGCTGATATGTCAGTCATGTGAGAGAAGCCTGAAGGAGGGAGGTGAGGAGTAGACTGATTTGGGTGTCATTGGCGTATAAGTGGTATTGGAAGACGTGGGCCGTTATCAAGTGACCAACAGAGGAGGTGTAGATAGAGAAGAGAAGGGGTCCAAGAACAGAGCCTTGGGGGACCCCCCAGAGAAACTGGCAATGGAGAGGAGGAGACAGAGTTTAGGTAACACTGAAGGATCGCTGTGATAGGTAGCCAGAGAACCAGGCTAGAGCTAGGGAGACCAGGTATAGTGAGTGAATGCGGGCTCCTGGAGAGACCAGATATGGTGAATGCAGGCTCCTGGGGAGACCAGATATAGTGAATGCAGGCTCCTGGGGAGAGCAGATATAGTGAATGCGGGCTCCTGGGGAGAGCAGATATAGTGAATGCGGTCTCCTGGGGAGACCAGATATAGTGAATGCGGGCTCCTGGGGAGACCAGATCTAGTGAATGCGGGCTCCTGGGGAGACCAGATATGGTGAATGCAGGCTCCTGGGGAGACCAGATATAGTGAATGCAAGCTCCTGGGGAGACCAGATATAGTGAATGCAGGCTCCTGGGGAGAGCAGATATAGTGAATGCTGGCTCCTGGGGAGAGCAGATATAGTGAATGCGGGCTCCTGGGGAGAGCAGATATAGTGAATGCAGGCTCCTGGGGAGAGCAGATATAGTGAATGCGGGCTCCTGGGGAGAGCAGATATAGTGAATGCGGGCTCCTGGGGAGAGCAGATATAGTGAATGCGGGCTCCTGGGGAGAGCAGATATAGTGAATGCGGGCTCCTGGGGAGAGCAGATATAGTGAATGCTGGCTCCTGGGGAGAGCAGATATAGTGAATGCGGGCTCCTGGGGAGAGCAGATATAGTGAATGCGGGCTCCTGGGGAGAGCAGATATAGTGAATGCTGGCTCCTGGGGAGAGCAGATATAGTGAATGCGGGCTCCTGGGGAGAGCAGATATAGTGAATGCGGGCTCCTGGGGAGAGCAGATATAGTGAATGCGGGCTCCTGGGGAGAGCAGATATAGTGAATGCGGGCTCCTGGGGAGAGCAGATATAGTGAATGCGGGCTCCTGGGGAGAGCAGATATAGTGAATGCGGGCTCCTGGGGAGAGCAGATATAGTGAATGCGGGCTCCTGGGGAGAGCAGATCTAGTGAATGCGGGCTCCTGGGGAGACCAGATCTAGTGAATGCGGGCTCCTGGGGAGACCAGATCTAGTGAATGCGGGCTCCTGGGGAGACCAGATCTAGTGAATGCGGGCTCCTGGGGAGACCAGATATGGTGAATGCAGGCTCCTGGGGAGACCAGATATAGTGAATGCAAGCTCCTGGGGAGACCAGATATAGTGAATGCAGGCTCCTGGGGAGAGCAGATATAGTGAATGCTGGCTCCTGGGGAGAGCAGATATAGTGAATGCGGGCTCCTGGGGAGAGCAGATATAGTGAATGCGGGCTCCTGGGGAGAGCAGATATAGTGAATGCGGGCTCCTGGGGAGACCAGATATAGTGAATGCGGGCTCCTGGGGAGAGCAGATATAGTGAATGCGGGCTCCTGGGGAGAGCAGATATAGTGAATGCGGGCTCCTGGGGAGATCAGATATAGTGAATGCGGGCTCCTGGGGAGAGCAGATATAGTGAATGCAGGCTCCTGGGGAGACCAGGTATAGTGAATGCAGGGTTCTGGGTTTAGTAACCCTCTAACGCTCCTTTTACTGAAGTCGGATCAGTGATAGAACACATTTATATAAACTCTGGACAAAACTTTTATTTTTATTTGTTTTCTTATGATCTGTTTAAATTGCATGGGAAAAAAGTCGATCCTGCCAGAAATCTTGAGCGCTCATGTACTTTTCTTTTTTTCGTGTTTTAGGCAACACATTGCTCCAGTGGGAACTGGCCAATTGATAATAATGGGAATCTTCAGCGTTGCTTTACTTGGGAATTCCTGGACAAAATGAGGGGTGAAGCTACAGGTCTATCTAATTCTCCATTCACACGTGGGCATTCTGGATCACGGGGGTGGTGGAATCATAGCAATTTTGTTTACGATTCCAGAATCGCCGGAAAATGCAGAACGCATTTGCAATGTCATTTCTTAATGGCACCCCAAACGAGGTGCGATTTTTTTATTTTTATTTTTTTGGGAGTTTTATTTTTTGGTTTTTGTTGCCACGATTGTCAAGCCAAACGCTCCTGGCTCTGTGCCAAGATTTGGTTCATGAGCTTCTTTTGTGTGGTTTTTGGAGCAGAGGGAGGCCCGTTCAAATGAATGGTGCGCTTTAAAAATGCTCAAGTAAAAAAAGCGAAACCGAGCAGCTGCAAATCGTTTAGGTGTTTTATTGAGCCTAAGACTTCCCAAAAAACACCCGGATGAGTTGCGTTTTTATTTATTTATTTTTTTATTGCCTACCCCACCCCCAAATGCCACCTCTTAAGCCTCAAAGGCAGCAGACGGGGGTGTTCACATGCTGCGGCTGTGATGCTTTGCTTCTTGGCATGGCAAAAATTATACCCGCTGTCGCACTCTTTGGGCAGTACGAGCTGCCAAACAGGACCTTTTTCACCTGAACGGGGGTGTGCTACTACTGCCCCACAACCACATGCATTGCGGTGCCGTGGTGCAGGTTTTTTTTTTTTTTTGGTTAAAATGGGCAGTCAGGAGGCAACATAATGCCTCCTTACTGCCGAACACACACTCACCGAAGAGTGTTCCAGCATAGATCACTCTTTAGAAGGCTAAGACATCTAAATAAGCCCTTTTAGGCTAGTGAGCAATTTGCACCATATATGTAATTTTTTTTAATTTTTTTTTGGTAGTAACACTTTAAAAAGATTGCAAAGGTTGAAGGACTTTTACCTAAATGCATTCTCAACCAATAAGGTATAAAACCTTTTACATGCGCCACCTCTTATACTTACCTGAGCCTCATTTCAATCCAGCGCTGTGCCTAAGAGCAGCTACTTTCTGTTCTCTCTTTCTCTCCTCACTGGACATACAGTCTGCAGCGGGAGCCATTGGCTCCTGCTGCTGTCAATCACAGCCTGTGAGGAGAGAGTTGGGGGTGGGGCCGAGCCACAATGTGTGTGTGTGTGTCAATGGTTCCACACAGCGCAGTTTGAGATCAAGCCCGCATGGGTGCCCCCATTGCAAATTGCTTGCTATGGGGGCACTCAGCAGGGGCGGAGAGCCAGAAGCACCAGTGGGGGGGATCCCAGAATAGGAGGAAGCCCTCCCTCCTCCCTTTGTACTTACCTGAGCTTAAGCACTGTGCCTGAGTGCAGCGGCCCTCTCCACTTTCTTTACTGGACATACAAGCAGCAGCGGGAGCCATTGGTTCCTGCTGCTGCCAATCACAGCCTGAGAGGAGGGAGGTGGGGGCTAGGCCCCACCTTGCTGTGCATGTCAGCGAGGGGGGGGGGGACCCCAGAGTAGAAGGAATCTCTCTTCCCCCTGTACGTACCTGAGCCTGATCTCGATCCAGCACTGTGCCTGAGAGCAGTTGACCTCTTTGCTCTTTCTTTCTTTCTCTCTTCACTGGATATGCAAGCAGCAGCGGGAGCCATTGGCTCCCAGCCTGAGTCAATGGAGACGCGCAGAGTGTCTCAATCAAGCCACTTGCTATGGGGGGGGGGGGGAGCCAGGAGTGCTGGCGGGGTACCCCAGAGTAGGGTGCACATAGTATTGCACATAGAAGGTAGGTATGGCATGTTTGTTGTATTAAATCACAAGAGGAAGTAAACCCTTTTGGGTTTTACTTCCTTTTTAGTTGCCTTGCAAAGTAAAAGCATAATGTGCTAGTATGCATCGCATCTCTGTGACTGGCCAGAGTCACGCGTGACGTTACTCCCCACCCATGCATATGCGGGAGCCGCCAGTTACAGCACTTACTAGTGAAGAAACGGTCTCGGAGGGCAGTTTTCTTTACAGCGCATGCGCCGATCTCGGCGCACTATGAGGTGAATATCTCGTACACGGGGCACATGTAAGAGATATTTACTGTACCTATAGGTAGGCCTTATTATAGGCTTGCCTATAGGTACAACTTCCCCATGAAGGTTTACAAGCTCTTTACTGTAGGATTTTGCAATCTTTATATTGGATTGTAGTAGAAGATCTCCCCATGGAAGAATAACTCGAGCTTTGCAATGTACTATAATAAAAAAAAAAAAAAGACTTTGGCAGGTGACCCAGAGAAGTGTCCATATGTAGTGATGTAGGGCAGACGAGGAAAGAGCGGGGGTGGGTTGGGTGGCGTTCCCATCGGGAAGTCACGGAATAAGTTGCAGGACAAGCAGATTAATTCTCCATGTTCTGTATGTGCACCCTGGGAAATGCACTCCCTACTCTCCCCATTAATGATGCCAGATAATTGCTGGTCCAATTAAAATTGTCCCTGTAGGGAGCTCATCTCCCTCTCCAGGGTCACGTTCCCGCATTTCCACTAGCGGTCTGAACCAAGGAAGATCAAAGTGATCCGAGCTTAAAGCAATTATTCTGCTGCACAGCGTCGGAGGGACAGAGGTTACAGGGATTCGGCTTTGTGTTTTTTATTTTATTTTTTTTTTGTGTGTGGGAAACGAAGAGCAGAATTCCAGGCAATTCCAGCGGCGGTATTGTAAAAAATATTACATAATATACGGAAAAGGTTTGAAAAGATTAAATCCTAAATAATAGATCTAGCACCATCCTGGCTTCTTCAGACCTCACTCTGCCGGAAACTATTCCACGCAGGAGCCCCTCCGCATGTGCGCAGTGCGCCATGTTGTTCAGACTACAAGTCCCAGCAGGCTTTGAGGCTTATAGAGGCATGCCTTTCCTGAAGGCATCTGAAACAAACTTTTTTATTTTTTTATTTATAAAGATTTGGCCCAAATAACTAAAGCGGATCTTCAATGCGTCTGAGCACCACAAACCAAAAACACTATTTCATTTGTTTTTAATTTTAACCACTTCGCGCCCAGGCCATTTCTGACATTTCTCTCCTACATGTAAAATTCCATTTTTTTGCTAGAAAATTACATAGAACCCCCAAACATTATATATGTTTTTTTTTTTAGCAAAGACCCTAGAGAATACAACGGCGGTCATTGCAACTTTTATCTCGCACGGTATTTGCGCAGCAATTTTTTCGAACACGTTTTTTCAGAAAAACAAAACCGTTTCATGCTTAAAAAAAAAACAGTAAAGTTAGCCCAATTTTTTTGCATAATGTGAAAGAGGAGGATACGCCGAGTAAATGGATACCCAACATGTCACGCTTCAAAATTGCACGCGCTCGTGGATGGTGCCAACTTTGTATTTAAAAATCCCCATAGGCGACGCTTTAATTTTTTTTACTGGTTGTACAGAACAGCTCCAGGTAGCCATATTGCCTTTTCAGAAAATTCTGAAAATTACATTTTGAAAAGGAAAGGTCATTTTAATAGCATTCATAGTAAGGTTGAAAAAAGACACAGTCCCATCCAGTTCAACCTTGAGTGAGATGTCTACTATTGTCCCTATCCCTGTACATTGCAAACTCTCACATCGGTCCCTACCCTCAAGGAGCCACAATCCAAGGTCCCCATTCATATACTAGGCCAATTTTTGGACAGAAGCCAATTAACTTACCTGCATGTCTTTGGAGTGTGGGAGGAAACCGGAGTACCCGGAGGAAACCCACGCAGGCACAGGGAGAATATACAAAACTCCAGGCAGCGACCCTTTTTTACTGCTAGAGGCGAGAGTTGCTAACCACTACACCACTACGCCGCCCAATTCAATTACAATAAGATTAGTGTTGCAATTATATGCGATATATTTTTTGTTTGCTATTTTTTTTTTCCCCGAGGCCGGCCGCCCAGCCTCGCTACACAGCCCATAGCTTCCGGGACCAAACATACAGCGGTGACGTCAGAACGTCGCTGCTCCTCCCTACTAGTTTCGTCCTCAATAGGACGTTGTGACGCATGTTTTTTATGCTGGATACATTTCATTTCTATGTAAGTGCGCATTCTTAATTTTAAGATTAAAGTCTAAAAGGTTTTATGCTATGTGAGTGTAGCGGCGGCTCCTGAAGAGCAAGCGCTATGCGTTTTTCAGAGTTAAAGTTATGCCTGAACTGCAGTTTGGTTTGGGTACAATTGTCTAAATTTAGACGGCATCAGTCTGACTGGACTGTGAGATGTTCAGCCTGGCCACAGGGGGCACTGTCTCTTCTGGCAGGCATGGAAATATGGTCTGGTTAGGTGCTTAAGTTACTCTCTCTCTCGGAGCCCGCCCAGTGGGAGTGGTGCTCTCGCTGTGCTTCTGGGAGAGGGTATTTAAGATGCGGACGTCACATGGTTCGGGGTTCCGGTCCAGATGATGTATGTCACTTCATGGTCTTGGTCCTCCTGACACCCCCAGGAAGGCTTTGGCCTGGGGTGCGATTCACCCGTTTTTGATTATCTCGGGGCTGGCTAGCCCGAGGCAAGGAAACTAAAGGAGGATTCTGAGGTGGTTGGGTGGCGTCTCCGGTTCAGGAGAGACCCAGTGATTCAAGCATTCCAGGAGAGGGACTCTTCAGAAGAAGACCATGTACGGGTTGGTTTCTTAGTAAGAGCCTGGAAGGGCTGACGTACCCAAGAGATCCGGTCTCATGGATATCGCCAAGCTGGCTGAAAGATCCAAGTATCCTATGAGCACTCCTCAAGTTTCCCTACGTGTTCTACAACGTCTGTGGCAGAGACTTGTTCCTGAGTAAGCACCTTGTTGGCTGCTAGACCTTTTAAGAGAGGGACTGTCCAACTTGAGTGAACATCCAGTTGCCAATGGCTATTCTCTGGATGCAGTCAAAGTAAACAAGTCTTCAACATTTTGCCTTTGACACTAAGAGAACCTGAACTTCCTTTCCAACCCTCTGATCCCAATTTAAAGACTGTTCATTGTCTACGTTTTGCAAATAAAATCCATTCAAGTGGGATCTGTTGTCAGTCTCTCGAGTTACTGGGCCATCTACCACGGACACCCCCTAGACGTGAAACGAGGAGAACAGGAAGGTAACGGTGAGCCCAAATCTAACCATGCAGCTCCTTTTCCTCATTGGAGCGCAAGTGCGGCCCCTTGTGGTGGATGGTTTTAAACCAGCTATTGGAGTCCTTCTGTGATAATATCTCCATCCTTGGCTGTGGTCATAATCCAATACGCTGTGTGGCCCCTGTAATAAGGGACCATTGAGTTCCGGGTAAGCGGCAGTTTGTCTATACGTGGTGGAGGTGGCTCACAGACATCTTTGGGTGTGGAAGTTTGATCGTCACATTTGTGCTAGAAGATCTATAGTATATTTGTGGACTATTATATCATGGATTCATTTTTTGAATAATTTACATGTGATAGTTGCATATAGTCACGTTTATGGCTCTATTACTATTGTTTATGTGCTATTGACACATGATTAGGCATCTATATGTAATGAATTTTTTAGATTTTGTATTTATTTGTTTGCATTTTTGTTTCTGTTGATTTGCACTTTATGTATTTGATCATTTTGAATCACTTCTTCAAAGTAGTCCCTGTACTACTTTGTAACTTGCATCAAAGTCAGACCAAAGGCATTCCCTGAAATTGCAGCAAAATTGCGGGACTCTGAAGTGACACAAGTGTGAAAGGGACCTTACCCTATCTTTGAGGTCAGACAGGGCGCCCCCTCTCACACCGCAGCCATCTGACAACACAGGATATTGAGCTAACCTTGAACATCTTCCGAACACCTCTCTATCCAAACATCCTACTTGCGCATTTTATTATTTATTTATTTAATAGTAATCGGCAGCTAGGTGGGTCATTTCTGGCTCCACAGGTAAAAACGAGGGCGGCATGCTGCTGATGCCGGCGCCCTTTGACGTAAATAATTAGCCACTGTGTTTTTAAACGATGTGTCCGAGGTGGTACGAAATACTTGTAGTATTTTGCTCCATGTTTTTAGTTGCTGCCCTAACCCTAGCTTTGAGGTCAGACTGGGCGCCCCCCTCTCACCCGCAGCCTTCCAACAACACAGCTAGGACACTGAGCTAACCTTGAATGTCTTCCGATCCGTCCCCATCAGAACATCCTACTTGAGCTCTATTTTTCTTTTTAATACTAACCAGCTGCTGACTGGGTCATTCACTGCTCCACGTGTAAAGAAATTGGTGAATGCTGGTGACACTAGTACCCTTTGATGCAAATAGTTATCAAAAACTCAACTAGAAATTTTTTACTTTTTTTTTTTTTTTTTTTCCCCAATGATTTGGTTCCATGTGGTTCTTGTAGTAGTTTGCCACATAATTTTTGTTGCTTTTTAACCTCTAGCTTTGAGGTCAGACTGGGCACCCCCACTACCACCCGACACACAACTATACACAGGTATAGCGCTTATCTTGGACGTTTCCCAAACTTGTCTTGGCAATTTGACAGTGTCTGGGCTTGTATAGGGAAGTTTGAGGTCACTTCCTTTGTGCCTCCTGGGCATTCCGCCTTTTTTCCATCAGCTTGAGTACACTTCCTGTGCGCCTCCTGGGCATTTTCCTGCCTTTTTACTATCAAGTTTTCTGCGCAAGTGTGGTTAGCGCACTGAAGCATCTTTGGCGCATGCTCAGTTGACACGGATTTCCTCCTGCGGCAACGCATCATTGGTGCATGCCTAGTAAGCTCTGAATTTTTACACATATGCAACTAACGTCTCCAAACATGCAAATCTGTATAAAAATGTTAGTTTACATTGAAACCATAAAAAAAATCTATATAAATTTAAAGCCTGACCAAAAGTTATGTAATCCTCATGCTAGTGGGTTAAAAATTCCCCACACTATATTCCACAAAACATCATGGATACCACCAGATCTTGTACAATACAGGACGTTGATCTTGTGAATAACCCAACGTGTTTCGATTCTTCCTCAGGGAAGTGAGTGAGTATAGGAGGAGTAAATGTTTCCATATGTTAAAGTCTCCCACTATCTTATTCTCCTGTGGGGTCTGCTACCACTCAGAAAAGGAAAGGAATAACCGAGTTGCCCGGAGGGTACCTAATGGGACTTAAAAGGCTTCCACTTGGTAAGGCAGGTACTATTATCCTGATGGCCTAAAGGAAGGATGCAATGACGTGCAATGTTTCCAAGTTCCCAGGATGGGAGCTTTGTCTATGGGGTCTGCTAGTCCCGTCTCACCAAGTGGTGTCATCCTTACTCCAAACACCTGGGCCACCAGGAAAATTCAAAATCTGCGAATAATTTTGACATTCATTGCATATGATTCTGCCTAGAAAATCCCTCTGTGAACTTTCGTATTTGGGATGTTGGCACATTCCTGCATATCTATGGTGCCAGATAATTCCTCCCCCCCCCCCCCCCACCTCTGCATTTAAGGAAAGCGGCAGGATGCTGGTGAAGCCAGTGCACTTTTTGACACAAATAATTATCAAAAACTCAATTGAGGCTTTAACAGGATCGAATATATTTGATTTAAAGTTTGGTCATTGGTGTGAAAAATAAATAAATAAATAAATAAATACACGTATGATACTCAGATACATGAGTTTGGAGGACACCCAAGATCTTCGTCCTTACAAGAATGGCGATGGCCACATTGTTTCGAGTTAGAGTTCAAGCTCAAGACAAGCGGTGGCAAGAGGGATGGAAGGCTGGCACGCCCTCCTAACCTCTACATTTCTCTTGCTTCCACTTTTCCCAAGTATTTGGAGCCTGGACCATCGACTTGTCCATTCCTAGACACTCAACTTTATAGCTAGAGTTAGGAATCACCTAGGAGGAACATGACCAAATTTATTTAACGTATAAGTTATGTCTAGATTCCAGTGTTAAAGAAGAACCGTTTTTTTCAATGTTCTCTTCGCTGTGGGACAAAGTACTTGAAGTTCCTTGTCCGATGTTTCTTGGTGCTTTTTAACCCTGGCAATATCGGACTGGGCTTCCTTCTCCCCCGCAGCCTTTCAACAACATAGCTAGGTTTTAGTAATGAGCTCAGGTATCTAACAAACTTACCTCTATCCAAACATCCAACATAGTTGGTAAGGTTGAAAAAAGACACAAGTCCACCAAGTCCCACTTGCGCGTGTGTGTGTATGTGTGTATATATATATATATATATATATATATATATATATATATATATATATATATATATATATATAATATATATATACCCAATTGGCTGTTGGCCTGGTCATTCCCTGCTCTGCATGTCAATAAAAGGGCAGGATGCTGGTGACACCAGGGCCTTTTCTATGGACGCATGCCCATATTTCACCAATGACATTCTCTAAATATAGGCATGCACCCATATAAATGAATGACATCACCAGCATCCCGCCTCTTCATTTTTTTTATCGGCTGTGAGATAAGACCCGGCCCACAGCCAATTGGTATACAATGATAATTGGATAGAGATGAGTTTGGAGAATGACCAAGCTCATCTCTAAAAGGAATAACACAGTCACTTCACATCTTAAGTCTTAACACTTTCCCTAGACAAGAGGCGGCAAGAGGAATGCATAGCGACGGAAGTCTGACACGCCCCCTCCCCTTCTTCATTCCTCTTTGCTGCAGCTTGTTTTGGTAAAGTGCTCGAAGGCACGGTAGACAGCCCTTATGAATTGCCTGTCTTCTCTCTAGCTATGTTGGTGAGCCACAGGGGAAGAGTAAAAAAATGGAAGGATAGTACTGCTTTAAGTGGTCCTCTTTTAACCAAAACCCTAGAGTTTGGAAAATACTGTTGGTCTTGGTTGGGGATACACCTATTACAGAGGCTCTTCTTTTTTTTTTTTTTTTTATTAATAATTTGGGCATCAGTGGGAACAACCCAAATTGGGTCAGGAGGTGGGAGGGTAAAGCTTGGCACTGGAGTCCCAGTTGTTCACGGAGTGAAGGTGAGATTATAGTATTTACATCTTCTGTGTTTATTTTACCCGATGAAGGATAAGTATTTTATTACCATTTATTGCCATCTAATGATTGACAACAGTCTGCCACATGCAAATTCAGCGCACACTGAGAAGTTTTGGACTTTGCAACCAGTTAAGTGTTGCGATAATGTATGTAGACGTGCTAATTGCTTACAATCCATTTGCACAAGTTCCTGTTACTTACAATTGCCCAAAGATTGTCTCCAGTCCAGCACCTGCTTAAAGCAGACCTGGGCTTTGATCATGCAGGCAACAGGTTCACTTTATAGTGTACAATATATAAAGCCAATGTTTTTTGATCTGCATTTCATCCACCTACTTTCTGGCTAAATCAAACCCACTTTATAGATTGGTCTAACCCAGACCTCACCTCCTAAATTGGTTGGGACCACCCATCACACCCACTTTTATGGGTTGGTCTTACCCAGACCTCACCTCCTAAATAGGTTGGGACCACCCATCACACCCACTTTTATGGGTTGGTCTTACCCAGACCTCACATCCTAAATAGGTTGGGCATAGCGCCCAACTGTCCCTGATTTGGAGCAATTCCCTCTGTCCCTCATTTTAGTCTGATCTACATAGTTGTATATAAAATGCACCTTTTATCTTTCAAAAAGCGTTTCCCAGTGCTAAACTTTTCTTTAAATTGCTGAATTTGTAAATTTTAAAAGCCAGTATAAAGGAATAGCATTGGTAAAAAAAAAAGCCTCTTATAGATTTCATTAATTTTTTGGGTTAATTCTCCTTTTAAGGGGATGTGGCAGGGGGCATGTCCTATGCCTACATATGTTTGCTGGTAGGTATCCCTCATTCCAATCTCAAAAACATTGTGAGGTATGGGGTTGGCACCACCCATCACAACACCCACTTTTACTCTATGCAGGGACTGCCCATTTGCAGCCCCGATCCCTGCAATTAATGCATTTTGGCGTTATTGGACATTGGCAGTAATGCATAAATGTTAAAGTCAGTCTCCTGGAAAAAAAAAGTTTCTCTTCCCATGCAGTGGGCTGGGCCTGTACTCCATGGATTAACTGCTTGCTTTGTCTAGTGAACAAGCTTATACCTACTCAAGCCTTCAATCTACCAGAAAACGTCGCTCCCCACATCCAGGTCAGCCCCCCCCCCCCCCCCCGTGTTCCAGAGGTCTTGAGTAGTGGACTGTTCCTGACATCACCGCACCCAAGGAGTTGGAGTAGACCAGGAACAGTCCACTATTCAAGACCGCTGAAACACGGGGGTG
>NW_027507825.1:13380049-13390049 GCF_037356315.1 Lithobates pipiens
ACAAGGAGAGAGATCAGCAGTGAGTGGTCTTTATTACAGGAAGTCTCGCACTGGATTACTGCACAGATCTGGGGGAAATGTATAAAGCTCACAGAGATTCAAGAAGACCACACATGAGGAATAGATTTGGATAACATTTGCCAATCCTGAAGTTCAGCTTTAAGAAAAGTCATTTGCAGTCAGTCTCTTCTGTACTTAGTCACTTTGGGAAGAATCCTTCTTCCATGTTTATACGTAGCGGTGTGAGTTTATGTATAGATGACAGGCCCACTTTGAAATCTTTTCTTCTGCCAGTCTTCATGGCATTCGATTTGACTAGGAGGATCTTTATGTTAGTGAGAGATAACCATCGACTCTTGAGAAGTGGATTAGCTGTCCCGGAGGGCCATGGGAGGTAACGTTTGATCCATTGCAGAGTCCTCTTCTCCTCTTTTAGGCTGGCGGGAATTCTTTCCAAGTGCTGCAATTTTGTGTCTCTGGAGGCGGTCCAAAGGCTTTTTTCGGGCACAGATCACTTCTAAGGAGAAAAAAAAATGATTCAGAATTTTATTTGGGTCTCTTGTTTACCCGACCGAGCCAGGAGGTTTGACTTGACAGCTCATTCGGGGTTTAATGCGATATGGCAAAAGGCCAGCTTGTTCCAAGTACCATAAACCGAATGTGTTCAGATGGTAATTCTTCTCTAAACGTGATGGAACCCAGTGCAGGGATGGCAGGCCGGAGCCCAACTTCTGGCCTTTTGGCATATGATGTGTGGCCCTTGGACCTCAGCAGTCTGTAGTGGGAACATCGATTAGGGTAATAGAATTGATCTCTACTAGCCTCCTGTAACATGTTCCCAGTTACTTATTGTCTTCTGCAACATATCCCCAATTGTAAGGCTGCATTCACACTTGAGCGTCACGTTTGTTGTGCCACATTAACAATTAACGGAAAATGCTAAGCGACCTGACTTTGTCAGCAGCACCGCTGCTCTTCTTAACCAGTCCCTCTTTTACCCAGCTTTCCTGGTTCTCTTGGCTCACTCTGCCTTTAGTTTCAGTGTACTGCCCATTCCTACCCTCTGGATGGGGTTCTCCTGACACCCTGATGGGAGCCAACCTGACTCTGGGGCGAGACCTCCTGTCTAGGGCTCCTCTGACCCCGGGGTGAGACTTTCTCTCGACACCTGGCTGGGGGCACCTCTAACGCCTGGTTGAGAGCTTCTGTCTCTTGATTTCTGGCCAGGGCTCCTCTAAACCCTGGGTGGGACCTCCTGGCTACCATCTGAGACACCTCTGACCCCTGGCTGAGACCTTCTATCTCTTAACCCCTGGCTGGGGCTCCTCTTATCCCTGATTAAGGCCTCATGTCTCTTGACCCCTGGCTGGGGTCCTCTAACCCCTGATTGAGACCCCCTGGCTGGAGCTCCTCTAACCCATGATTTGAGACCCCCTGGCTGGAGCTCCTCTAACCCCTGATTGAGACCCCCTGGCTGGAGCTCCTCTAACCCCTGATTGAGACCCCCTGGCTGGAGCTCCTCTAACCCCTGATTGAGACCCCCAGGCTGGAGCTCCCTCTAACCCCTGATTGAGACCCCTGGCTGGAGCTCCTCTAACCCCTGATTGAGACCCCCTGGCTGGAGCTCCTCTAACCCTGATTGAGAACCCCTGGCTGGAGCTCCTCTAACCCTGATTGAGAACCCCTGACTTGGGCTCCTCTGACCCCTGATTGATACCTCCTGTCTCCAATATGGGTGCGGTCTCCAAACTGGGAGCTTTGGCCTATGCTCCGACTTGAGTCTATAACAACCCTGCACACCTGTGTACTTATGCTGCAAACACAGAATTGAAGGTTCCCACCCAAGATATTTTGGAACCTTCAAGCTCCAGGCCCCAATCCAGATTTGCCGAATCCAGAGAGAGACAAAAAGGCAGCTGTCTCTGCTCAGAAATAATAGTGTAGCACTTTGCATTAACCCTTAATGCAACTCCTGTGTCATTTTCTACTACATTTATACAGTGGCAGGGCCTCTCATTGTCACACAGTGTATGTAATAGTCTAAATGGGCCCTAAAAGAAGGATCAATGCAGTTTTTGCTTGTGTGTGCGTGTGTGTGGTTTGTTGTCCTGTGTGGGACGTTACTGAAATGTGTCGGGCTCTCTACACACACACACACACACACACACACACACACACACACACACACACACACACTGCTGAGTTAAATGCTTGTGTCCCCCCGTCTTGTTAATTAATTGTCACAATCACCCCATCCGGTGAACTCTTGTCTATGGAGCACTTCATCGGCTAGCAGCATTTCACGCTGAGGCCTTGTTTGGTTGTCATGGCGACTGACCTGCACTGCGAGGCCAACCCAGAGCACCCGCACACATGCCACCCCCTTCTCTTGCCCGCCTTCGCCATGCTGATTGTGCACTTGGGCTTCCTATTTTGCTTTCTAGACTTTTCTGCTTCTCTGATGGCCAATGCACTTTCAACGGCTAGCCCAGGCCCTCGTGCTCCAGAGGAACTACCACTTCCAGCATGCCCATATGGTGCTAGTGAATGCCTATTATTTCCCTCTATACCAAGGACTGTTTTATCTAGCACCAAGATGTTAGACCATGGCTACCAATTTGGGGTATTTTTCCATAATCCCCAGGGGCTGGATAGGCACATCTCTTCCCACAGATTGGCCTGGGAAAATGTTCTTGGTTCACAAGTTTATCGATGTTTAAGATTCATTACTAATATATTTTTCGGTTTCTGTAAACTTTTTGCTTTTAACAATGGTCAAATACCATTTACCTGAGTAAAGTATAATAGAAGATATTATAAAGCACATATTGGGATTCATAGTCTGGTCTTGGCATTGTGATTGCCAATTATACGATTGAACCCCAAAAGTAAGGTGATAACATTGTTCATAGTCTGCGATTCTACAGCTCCTCTGCCATTGCCCTCCTACTTGCGCTCTGTGCCACTGTTCTACACCTCCTGCTTGCTCTCTATATACATTTCCTCCACCTCCTGCTTGCTCTCTATATACATTTCCTCCACCTCCTGCTTGCTGTCTGTGCCACCGCTCTCCACCTCCTGCTTGCTCTTCTATATGCATTTCCTCCACCTCCTGCTTGCTCTCTGTGCCACAGCTCTCCACCTCCTGCTTGCTCTCTGTGCCACAGCTCTCCACCTCCTGCTTGCTCTCTGTGCCACCGCTCTCCACCTCCTGCTTGCTCTCTGTGCCACGCTCTCCACCTCCTGCTTGCTCTCTGTGCCACCGCTCTCCACCTCCTGCTTGCTCTCTGTTCCACCGCTCTCCACCTCCTGCTTGCTCTCTGTGCCACCGCTCTCCACCTCCTGCTTGCTCTCTATATACATTTCCTCCACCTCCTGCTTGCTGTCTGTGCCACCGCTCTCCACCTCCTGCTTGCTCTCTATATACATTTCCTCCACCTCCTGCTTGCTGTCTGTGCCACCGCTCTCCACCTCCTGCTTGCTCTCTATATGCATTTCCTCCACCTCCTGCTTGCTCTCTGTGCCACCGCTCTCCACCTCCTGCTTGCTCTCTGTTCCACCGCTCTCCACCTCCTGCTTGCTCTCTGTGCCACCGCTCTCCACCTCCTGCTTGCTCTCTGTGCCACCGCTCTCCACCTCCTGCTTGCTCTCTGTGCCACCGCTCTCCGCCTCCCGCTTGCTCTCTGTGCCACCGCTCTCCGCCTCCCGCTTGCTCTCTGTGCCACCGCTCTCCGCCTCCCGCTTGCTCTCTGTGCCACCGCTCTCCGCCTCCTGCTTGCTCTCTGTGCCACCGCTCTCCGCCTCCCGCTTGCTCTCTGTGCCACCGCTCTCCGCCTCCCGCTTGCTCTCTGTGCCACCGCTCTCCGCCTCCCGCTTGCTCTCTGTGCCACCGCTCTCTGCCTCCCGCTTGCTCTCTGTGCCACCGCTCTCTGCCTCCCGCTTGCTCTCTGTGCCACCGCTCTCTGCCTCCGCTTGCTCTCTGTGCCACCGCTCTCTGCCTCCCGCTTGCTCTCTGTGCCACCGCTCTCTGCCTCCCGCTTGCTCTCTGTGCCACCGCTCTCTGCCTCCCGCTTGCTCTCTGTGCCACCGCTCTCTGCCTCCCGCTTGCTCTCTGTGCCACCGCTCTTCACCTTACCTCCCGCTTGCTCTCTGTGCCACCGCTCTTCACCTCACCTCCCGCTTGCTCTCTGTGCCACCGCTCTCCACCTCACCTCCCGCTTGCTCTCTATATCCAATGCCATTGCTGACCTGGTCTTAAAAGGGCAGGGTCTGCATCATCATCTTTATCATGTCACCAACTTGGGATGAACATGCAGATTTTGAGTTCATTCTGTTCAGACTTGGCTGGCTGCAGGTCTGACCTGCATCAGGACCGCACTAGGTGGTAAAGCCAGGACATGCGCACAGCCTTTTGCAGTCGGGTTTGCACCCCAAAGCTTAACCAGCACTGTAAGGGGGGCGCAACATGTGGGAAGTCGATATGGGGGGATCAGCAGCAACCTCCCCCCCCCCCCGCACGACTATGAACAGAAATTCCAATACATATTTAGAGGCTGCAATTGCTGATCTAATCTACTGAAAATGCTAAATATTGTTAATTACTGGATGTTGGATAATCAAAGGCACCACATCCCTAAATAGACATATATTTACTAGAGAGAGGAAAATGGGATTTTTAAGGTGCGACAGAAGAATTACAAACATATATAAAAAATGTGTCAAATATATTAATACAGAGATAAAATCATCAGGATATCATCATACAATAACCATATGCTAGATGAACAGCAGTAACTTCTTGCTCTACATGTTTCGCCATACGATGGCTTTCTCAGGTAAGTACTGCCATGTATGGTCACTGAACTATGAACTCCATTTTCCTCTCTATTAAATCTACTAAAAATGCTAGTTGACTGGCTGTAATCCAATTGGACAAAATGTAGGTGCCTCTCAGGTAGAGAGGTAAAGTCCAACTACATTGCTGTGAGTGCAGGCAGGGACAGGGAGCTCACCCTAGCTCAAAGCTACAGCAATGTCAAAGGAAGAGCTCCATAAGCCGCACTTCATGAAGCAGACTCGTGCATGAAGCGCGATGAATGGCAAACTCAGCTCGGACTCTGGCCAGGCCACACCCCCCAACACGTTTTGCTCTGCCCCTTTGGAGCTTAATCCAAGGGGATGCCATGGGATGTGAAACATGTTGGGGATGTGGCCTGGCTGCAGTCAGGAATGAGGCTGCCATTCCTCTCCATGCACATGAGTCTGCTTAATGATGGGCCTTTTCCTTTGACTGACTGTAATGCTGACCCAATAATTTTCATTTCAAGTCACTGACATAAGCCGAACAATGGCGAAACTGAATTCTGCCAAGCAGTGCTTTCTATGTAGAGTTCTTCAGATAATGGACTTTCTGCTTCCTGTCTTATCAGTGTCAGTTCCTGACAGACACCCAACCGCCACGCCGAGCCAGCCGTCCCTTCTGCTTCTTATTGCTCCGACAGATGAAGATCTAAATATTGTTCAATGGACTCGAGAATTATTATAAGGCAGGAAAAATAAACTGTTACGTTGGGAATATTTTGAAACAACTTTGTTCTCATCCAAGATAAATATTTTGTTGCCTTTTTTATTATTTAAGATTTTTTTTTTTTAAGCAACAAAAAAGGCCAAGCACATTTTTCCAGGGCGCATCCCTCAGAGAATTCCTCATCTTAAAGCTTAAACCTTTCCATCCCACCATCTGTAGATATAAGGGGCCGTTTGTAAGGGGTGAATAAGTATCGATATGCAATTTGAAAAGGGTTACAACTGTCTCTAAGGCAGCGATCTCCAAACTGTGGCCAGGGGGCTGGATATGGCCCTTTGCTTGCCTTTATGTGGCCCTTGGGGGCACGATCCCCTTCCATTGACACCATTGATGGCATACTATTCCTTCCCACCGACGTCATGTATGGGGCACTATTCCTCCCAATGTCACTAAGATAGGACATTGTCTACTCCCACCGGCCCTAGTCTGGCCCCTCTCTAAGGCTGCATTCACACATGAGCGTATCAGGTTCAGGCAGAAAGTCATGCAATTTTTTTTCTCCTCCCCCCCCCCCCCCCCCCCCCGATATTTTGTACAGGTCGAAAGGTCACCAATGTAAAATGTGGAAAACCACCCAAATCTGTTTAGAAAGTTTGGAGACCCCTGCGCTATGGTATTCAAAACGAATAGAGGTCTTTAACCACTTGCCAACCGACTCACGTTGATATATGTCAGCAAAGTGGCACGGGTGCGCAAAACGACGTACCTGTACTTCGTCATTGGTGGCTACCGGTCACGGGTCCCGTGGACTCTATGTCCGCCGGTGGCCCACGATCGTGGCATGGAGAGGCAGAAAGGGGAGAAACAAGGCAACTCCCTGTTCTGCCTAGCAACATGACCGGGTTCTACTGCTCCGTCATCGGTGCAGCGATCTCTTTCATGTTCTAGTGAGCGTTTAACGTTTAACCCCTTGATTGCCCCCTAGTGTTTAACCCACTTCCCTTCCAGTGACATTTACACAGTAATCAGTACTTTTTATAGCACCGACTGCTATATAAATGCCAATGGAACCAAAATAGTGTCAAAAGTGTTCCGATCTGTTTGGCGCAATGTCGCAGTCACGGTTTAAAAGTTCCAGATTGCCACCATATCTAATAATAAAAAAAAAAATTGTATAATAAAAATGCCATAAATCTATCCCATATTTTGTAGACGCAATAGCTTTTGTACAAACCAAATCAATATATGCTTATTGTAAATATTTATTTTTCAATGTACCAAGTTGATCAACTTGGGTACAACCAGCCTGCTAGTTTCTTATGATTATTGTTAGGGGCTGCTATATAGACAGCTCCCCCTGCTGGGAGAAGGCAATGGGATTTGCATCAACACTGTGTTTGATGTCAGAATCGAACAGATTTCTTTCCTATGTGTATTTCCTCACTTACATTTTATGCTGGGGCCAATTTACCAGCATGTCTTTGAAG
Organism: Lithobates pipiens; assembly: GCF_037356315.1. Lineage (NCBI taxonomy): Eukaryota > Metazoa > Chordata > Amphibia > Anura > Ranidae > Lithobates > Lithobates pipiens. The sequence goes on from NW_027507825.1 coordinate 13,387,064, forward strand.
TGTGTTAGGAGACAGGAGTACCCACACAGGAACAGGGAGAACATGAAAACTCCAGACAGGTAGTGCGGTGGTTGAGATTCTAACCAACAACCAACCCCAGTGCTGCTAGGCAGAAGTGCTAACCACTTAGCCACAGCGTGGCCCATATTCACTGAAAGAGTGACAACTTCAAATGGCAACGAGTGACTCCCTGTGGTCGTTGTGCAGAGGGGGAAGCCACTCGGGCACAGGACCCAGTTATCACCACTATTACTATGTGCAGCACATATGTCATCTCTGCAATACAAGCCTTACGCTAGCAAGTTTCTTTTTCAAAAATAAAGTTCCAGTTGAAGAGTTCACGCACACAGAGATTTATAGGCATTTTATATTCCTATCATCAATGTCCTGGTGCTTTCCAATGCCTGGGGAGTTGAAGGTGACACGTACAGAATGCCAAACAAGTGAGTGGCCGCACTTGGTGCTCTGTATAGGCATTTACCCGCATATGTGCATTCCAACATATATCCTAAATGTAGAAGTTTTTTAACATTCAGGAAATTTGCTGATGCACACGTGTAGGTAAACTCTGCTGCAAAGAAGCATTGGCATTTACAAGTGTGCGGCCATTCACTTGTATGGCGGGCAGTACGTGGCACCTGTGGCTCCTGAGCAGTGGTGGCTGGTGCTCAATTTTTCTTAGGGGGGGGGGGGGGGGCGGCGGCAACACTAGCCACCCTACACTTCCAGCACCATCCTACACCCCCCGGTGGTCGATCGCTCGCCCACCAGCCCCCCCGCTTCCCCCTCGAGTGCCGGAGGGGAGGTTGCTTCTCCTCCTCGAGCGCCGGAGGGGAGGTTGCTTCTCCCCCTCGAGCGCCGGAGGGGAGGTTGCTTCTCCCCCTCGAGCGCCGGAGGGGAGGTTGCTTCTCCCCTCGAGCGCCGGAGGGGAGGTTGCTTCTCCCCCTCGAGCGCCGGAGGGGAGGTTGCTTCTCCCCCTCGAGCGCCGGAGGGGAGGTTGCTTCTCCCCTCGAGTGCCGGAGGGGAGGTTGCTTCTCCCCCTCGAGTGCCGGAGGGGAGGTTGCTTCTCCCCCTCGAGTGCCGGAGGGGAGGTTGCTTCTCCCTCCCCCCCCCCGAGTGCCGGGGAGGTCACTTCTCCCTTCCCCCCTCCCCCCCCCCCCCCGAGTGCCGGGGAGGTCGCTTCTCCCTTCCCCCCTCCCCCCCCCCCCGAGTGCCGGGGTAGGTCGCTTCTTCCCTTCCCCCCTCCCCCCCCCCCCCGAGTGCCGGGGTAGGTCGCTTCTCCCCTTCCCCCCTCCCCCCCCCCCGAGTGCCGGGGAGGTCGCTTCTCCCCTTCCCCCCCCCCCCCCGAGTGCCGGGGAGGTCGCTTCTCCCCTTCCCCCCTCCCCCCCCCCGAGTGCCGGGGAGGTCGCTTCTCCCCTCCCCCCCGAGTGCCGGGGAGGTAGCTTCTCCCGGCAAATCGGGTCCTAGGACTCGATTTTTTTCGATTAATTCGCTAATGTCACACAACTGGGTGGGCTTGGTGCTTTTGGAAGCCAATTGGCGCCTCAGGCTCTAATCACGTGCTTTAGAAAAAAAGAAGAAAAAAAACACTGAAAGCCATGTGTCTGGTACCCTGCATGTAGAGGCTGGGCGCATTGGATTAGGGGGGCGCCACCCCTGCGTGAGCCGCAGCCACTGCTCCTGAGTGTGGGAAAGTGCCAGGAAATGTATGCTAGACATATAAAATCCCTACAAATCTCTGTGTGTATGGTCCTGAAAAACAGTATATAAATCGATGTATAAGTATCCTTCTATAAATTGCTTGCCAGTTCATTTACTACATTGCTACATGGTTAATAATTTGTCTTTTTTTTTTTCTTCTTTTTTTTTTTTTTTTTTTAGGAAAAGAGGAATTGAAGTCGTACTTGTAAGTCCTGTCTATTCTTGTTCTATTTCAAGTTAAAATGTTACAAAATAATCCTGAACGATCATAGTAACATAGTAATGACTAAAATAAACATTTGTTTTCTGTTGCACATGTGATATAAAAATGACTTTGTATCTGTACAGATTTTGTTGCAGTTTTTGGCTGTATATCTGGTTTGGCCTGAACATTTTTACTGAAAGCCCAACTCCAAACAAAACTTATTTTCTTTTTTCAATTTTTTTTTCTCATTTAAGGTTCATTCACACATGAGTTTAAAAGGTGGTGAAATCCTGTGGCTGTGCTGTGCGTTAACCACCCCCCCCCCCCCCAACTACAACCCCCATTGGCTGCCAGAGTTGTGCACATGCCACGGCTGTGACGGGGATTTTACCCCTCTATACGCAGCACACCCCTGAACTCTGCCCTCTGTATATAGCGCACTCCTGAACCATGCCCTCTGTATATTTCATATCTCTGAACCCTGCCCTCTGTATAGATCATATCCCTGAACCCTGCCCTCTGTACGTAAAACACCCTTGAATCCTTCCTGTGTGTTACATACCCTTTGTATGTAACACACCCCTGAACCCTGCCCCTGAACTGTGCACAGTGTACCCTTGAACCCTGCGCTCTGTATATAGCATGCGCCTGAACTTTGCACTCTGTGCATAATGTACTCCTGAACCCTGCACTCTGTACATAGGGCACCCCATAACCCTGCCCTCTGTATATAGCATGCCCCTGAAATCTGCAATCCATACGCAACACGCTCCTGAACCCTGCCCTCTGTGCATAATACATTCCTAAACTCTGCACTCTGTACATTGTGGGCTCGTGAACTCTCCTATCTATCTATATATCTATATATATATAATCTATAGCATGCCCCTGAACCTTGCACTCTGTGCATAATGCACTCCTGAACTCTGCACTCTGTACGTAGCACAGCTGACCCCTTTGAGGGCAACCATACTGTGATGAAATTGAGTTTGACACACCTGTCTTATACAATTGGGAAGAGTAAGACCCCTGTCAGGTCTTTATTGATGCATGTTACCTACAAGGAGGTTTAAACCACAA
>NW_027507825.1:13395049-13417549 GCF_037356315.1 Lithobates pipiens
TGTAAAGTGGCAGTTTACAAAAACAAAAAACAAAATAAGTCAAAATAATCACCACAAAGGGTGATATTTCCCTTGCAGGGGATTTCTAATACAAATGCACCCTGTTCCAATATTATGCAAATTCTATCTAATGCCGCGTACACACGACCGGACTTTTCGAGGGACTAGGTCCGGCGGAGTTCCGAATGAACGGACTTGGCCACACACAATCACACCAAAGTCTGACGGATTCGAATGTGATGATGTACGACTGGACTAGAATAAGGAAGTTCATAGCCAGTAGCCAATAGCTGCCCTAGCGTCAGTTTTTTGTCCGTCGGACTAGCATACACACGAACAGATTTCTTGGTCCGGTGGAGTTCCAGTGGAAAAATTTAAAACATGTTCTATTTCTAAAGTCCACCGGATTTTTGGCAAGCAAAGGTCCGATGGAGCCCACACAAGATCGAATTGTCCGACGGACTCGTTCCGTCGGACCTTTGGTTTCAAAAAGTCCGGTCGTGTGTACACGCCATTACACAGCCCATTCGAAAATATCCCACAAACTGGAATAACGTTGCCCTTGCAAGATTATCAACTTTGCGAGATTTAGTATCATCTGCGCTGCGATGTGTCGTCAGACATATGGTAAAGGATCCCATAAATGCACGGGGGGGGGGGTGCGCAATGAGACTAATATGGGGCACGATTCCTCCCACTGACACCAATGATGGAGGATTATTCCTTCCACCAGAGAGCAGGTGTTCCCATCAGGGTGCCCCCCATCACGCAGCAGGTATCCCCATCAGAGAACCCCCCCCCATCAGAGTGTCCCCAGAGTTCCCCATCAGAGTTGCAACTGAGCCATCACAAAGTAGAAAAACGTGTATCGTGATAAATCCTCGAGGAAGGAGCATGCTGAAGGGGGAAAAAGCCAAGCGGAGGAACTTGCTGATGAGGGCGGGGAGCACAGGTCATGTCATTGGTTGTTAGGACAATGGCAGTTCTAGCAGCCAATGACAGTATTGCAGCTGGGATCTAGCACTGCAGATTGGCAGGCGCGGTCCCGTATAATATAGACATGGCTGCTGGAGGAGGACTGAGCGAGGGGAGGACGCCGTCCTTCACTATGCGGCGATGCTGGGCATCACTGCTTAGTAAAGGATGGACTCGGACGGCTCTAGTCCTGCAAAGGGAACTGCGTTTTTGCTGTGAAAAAAGCGCAGGGACGCCGTTCCGACAGGACTCTAGCCCTGCTTGCCGCTCTTATAGTAAAGAATCATTTACGTAGTTTAAGGTTAAACCTCTTTTCTTCTAATTTTAATGAGTGGCCACGTGTCTTGTTAAACTCCCTTTGTAAAAAAGTTTTCTCCCTATTGTGGGGTCACCAGTACGGTATTTATAAATTGAACTCGTATCCCCTCTCAAGCGTCTCTTCTCCAGAGAGAATAAGTTCAGAGCTCACAACCTTTCCTCATAACTAATATCCTCCAGACCCTTTATTAGCTTTGTTGCCCTTCTTTGCAGTCGCTCCATTTCCAGTACATCCTTCCTGAGGACTGGTGCCCAGAACTGGACAGCATACTCCAGGTGTGGCCGGACCAGAGTCTTGTAGAGCGGGAGAATTATAATTTTATCTCTGGAGTTGATCCCCTTTTTTAATGCCAATATTCTGTTTGCTTTATTAGCAACAGCTTGGCATTGCATCCCATTGCTGAGCCTATCATCTACTAGGACCCCCAGGTCCTTTTCCATCCTAGATTTCCCACAGAGGTTCTCCCCCCCCCCCCAGTGTATAAATTGCATTCATATTTTTGCCACCCAAATACATCATTTTACATTTTTCTACATTGAACCTCATTTGCCATGTAGTTGCCCACCCCATTCATTTGTTAAGATCTTTTTGCAAGGTTTCCACATCCTGCGGAGAAATTATTGCCCTGCTTAGCTTAGTATTGTCCGCAAATACAGAGATTGAACTGTTTACCCCATCCCCATCCTCCAGGTCGTTTATGAACAAATTAAATAGGATTGGTCCCAGCACAGAACCCTGGGGGACCCCACTGCCCACCCCTGACCATTCTGAGTACTCCCCATTTATCACCACCCTCTGAACTCGGCCTTGTAGCCATTTTTCAATCCATGTACTCACCCTATGGTCCATGCCAACGGACCTTATTTAGTACAGTAAACGTTTATGGGGAACTGTGTCAAATGCTTTTGCAAAATCCAGATACACCACGTCTACGGGCCTTCCTTTATCTAGATGGCAACACACCTCCTCATAGAAGGTTAATAGATTGGTTTGGCAAGAATGAATATTCATGAATCCATGCTGATTGCTGCTAAATGATACTGTTCTCATTACTAAAATCTTGTATATAGTCCCTTATCACCCCCTCCAAGAGTTTACACATCCCTTGTAATAGAAATAAGGATGACAGGTCCCCTTAAAGAGCAAAACAAAAAAAACAGAAGAAGTAAGGAGAAGAGACTGTCCACTTCCACCCTGGACTGGAAGTGACATCATGACGTTGCTTTGATCCTCCAAGACCATAGAGGCGATCCATCTTGTCTCCGTTCACCTCCTGTGACCAGCCAGCCACACCGTCGGATCGTTTCTTGGGCACGACGGTGAAAGCGGTAAGCATGTGAAACACTGGCAATGGACCGCGCAATTGTCTTTTAAAGTGTGACTGCACTAAAAGCTGAAAATTGGCCTGGGCAGGAAGGGGGTGAAAGTGCCCAATAAGCAAGTACGGTAGTTAAAGTGGTTGTAAAACCTTACAAACCACTTTGACCTACAGGTAAGCCTAGATTAAGGCTTACCTGTAGGTCCAAGCAATATCTCCTAAACCTATATGGTTTAGGAGATATTTGCCCGAAAACGGGCACCGCTGTCTACGGCGCATGCGCCGTAGACAGCGGCGCGCAGGCGCACTGAGCGCGGCATTTCCAAGAACGGAGCTGCCGCGCGTGTCGACTCCCGTGCGCATGCGCGGGAGTGACGTCACCGCGGCTTTGCCGAATGACAGCGGCGGAGCTGCAAGACGCCACCAGCAAGATGGATGCGGCGGACTACAGGGGACAGCGGCGACTTCGCTGGCTCCTGTGTCAGGTAAGTGACACATAATGGGCTACGATGCGATGCGATGCATAGTAGTCCATTATGCTTTGCCTTTGCAGGGAATGAAAGAGGAAGTAAACCCATCAGGGTTTACTTCCTCTTTAAGCTTTTGAAAATGAAAGCTGGAAGCTGATTGGTTGCCATGCACAGCTGTTCCAGGATTCTGCTGCAGTCATAGTATATCCCCCATGTTGGTATGGCCCACTTTCTTCAGTGTGGAGAAAAAGCTCTGGTTCCAGGATAGTGTTATATTCCTCTGTATGCAATTTTTGGGATGGGACAGATTGATATAGACATAACATTTCAAAGGGTATCTGGTAGTGGGCAAGTAAGTGCTTAGTGGTGGCCGGGGACCATATGTGATTCATGAGCTACAGATTGGGGACCTCAGCTGTACGGGAATTTACCATTGAAGATAGAGGTTTGGCAGATCCTTCCTGCCTTAGCTTGCTTTCAACACAGTTTTTTTTTTCCTACAGAGTGAAAAAGCCTTTTCTCGCTGTTGAGTCAGGAAGAGATTTTCTTGTTTTCCGTTGCCAGGGAACGGCTGTTTTCCTGAAACATGGGAGATGGTTTATTTTCACATGAAATATTAATGACAAGTGCCTACAATCCAGAGCATGGGGGAAAACGTGAGACGCGTCCAATGCCGAGCCAGTAACAGCAGAGAGAGACGTCGGGAACCCATCACGCTCAAGGACTTGGCACGTCTCGGTTCCCAAAGCCCGGTTTATTTTCGTGTTAGGAACTCAGATCCATGCAGTGCCCTAAGCATGGGGCAGGAAAGAGAAAGAAGACTTCTATATAGGGGACGCAATGAGAATTATCCTTGTTTTTCTCAATAGCAGCTCTCAGGCCCCCCTTTGGGACCAGATGAATACCAGAACATCATGCATATCTGAAAGTTGGTTTAGCACTCCTCCTCCTCTCTGAGTGGTTAAGAATGATCCCCTAAGTAGTGTTGGGGGGGGGGGGGGTGGATTGATGGCTGAGGAACCTGAAGATAAAAATATAATAATTTTTTTTTCAAATGACTGTGCATATACTGTCAGTTCTGAAGCTACCCCCGGCTGGAACCATGAAAAGTCAGGGCAATGGAATGTTACCAGCACTCCATGGATCTCCAAAACGGGCCCAAAGCTTTATTTAGCAATCACATCGTTACAGCAGATGGCAGCGTTTTGGAGCCTCGCAGGACCCCTTCTTTAGGCCTGTGACCAACGCATGACTGATGAAAAGGTCCTGCGAGGCTCCGATATGTTGATACCTGTTGTAGCAATGTGGTCACTGAAAAAATCTTTGGACCCTTTCTGGAGATCCATTGTGTACTGGTACATTCTGTTGCTCTGACACCCAGAAATTTGTTCCAAAATTAAGTTTGTTCCAAATACTAATTCAGAACAATTGCCAATGCATTTTGGGGGCCTGACTTCACCCCAATCATCAGGGCTTGCCAGAGTTTGAAGTTCATAATCTGGGATTTAAGATAGAAGATAGGAGGTAATAGCATTGACCTCTACTAGCCTCATGTAACGTGTTCCCAGTTTTTGTATTCTCTTCTGCAGCATATCCCCAATCAACAATGTATCCTGTCCACACTCTGACCCTCATCATTAGGTCTGCAGTCTGAGTCCTCGCAAGCATTACATATATTGAACATGATCTGTGGCCCTTAAGTGATGTCAGTGGCTGCATTTGAAGCACCCTTTAGCTCATACTTTGACAGCCACTGGTCCAAACACATGTCATCTCCAGACAGAAATCCAAGAGGCAGGGAGAGAACCCTTTTGGAAAGGTTCTCCAAATGTTTATCACCTCCAGAAGCATAGCTCTTATCAAGGACCTCTGGTCATGATTGGGTCAAATATTCAGAACTGGTACCCCTATCAGAATTTCCCCACCAGAGTGCCCCCTCCCCTTACATCGGGTTCCCAGTGCACCCTCCCCTTACATCGGGTTCCCCCCGCCGGAGTGCCCCCCTCCCCTTACATCGGGTTCCCCCCGCCGGAGTGCCTCCCTCCCCTTACATCGGGTTCCCCCCGCCGGAGTGCCCCCCTCCCCTTACATCGGGTTCCCCCCGCCGGAGTGCCCCCCTCCCCTTACATCGGGTTCCCCCCGCCGGAGTGCCCCCCTCCCCTTACATCGGGTTCCCCCCGCCGGAGTGCCCCCCTCCCCTTACATCGGGTTCCCCCCGCCGGAGTGCCCCCCTCCCCTTACATCGGGTTCCCCCCGCCGGAGTGCCCCCCTCCCCTTACATCGGGTTCCCCCCGCCGGAGTGCCCCCCTCCCCTTACATCGGGTTCCCCCCGCCGGAGTGCCCCCCTCCCCTTACATCGGGTTCCCCCCGCCGGTGTGCCCTCCTCCCCTTACATCGGGTTCCCAGTGCCCCCCTCCCCTTACATCGGGTTCCCAGTGCCCCCCTCCCCTTACATCGGGTTCCCAGTGCCCCCCTCCCCTTACATCGGGTTCCCAGTGCCCCCCTCCCCTTACATCGGGTTCCCAGTGCCCCCCTCCCCTTACATCGGGTTCCCAGTGCCCCCCTCCCCTTACATCGGGTTCCCAGTGCCCCCCTCCCCTTACATCGGGTTCCCAGTGCCCCCTTCCCCTTACATCGGGTTCCCAGTGCCCCCTTCCCCTTACATCGGGTTCCCAGTGCCCCCCTCCCCTTACATCAGGTTCCCCCCGCCGGAGTGCCCCCCTCCCCTTACATCGGGTTCCCCCACCAGATTAACCTTCATAGATCATTTGTGGTCCATCAAATTTAACCGTATACCTGTATATGATGGATATTTGCCTTTAGTCAGGCAAGAATGTGGGAGCTGGAGAAGTGAGCTGCAGGGGATGGGAGCTGGACAGAGAAGCTTGCTGTGAGGGGCAGGGCACAATGTAACGTCATTGGTTGCTAGGACACCAGCGGTCCTAGCAGTCAGTGACTGCTGAGTAGCATGGATCCAGCATTGCAGACTGGCAGGCTTATGGTCTGGACAGAAGCATCACTCGCTCCACGTCCGCAACAAAGTGCATCATTTCGTGACCACTATTCTATGGCATAGCAAAGTGTAACTTTTCAATGTAAATTTCACTTTACCTTCTCCCTGCTAAAAATGTCTCCTCTTGTTTTTTTTGAAGCCTGAAATAATGTTGCAGTGCTATCATTTACTGTTGGCTAGAGTTCAGGCAGGACACGTAGGTCAGCCAGAGTCCAGACCTTTCAGGAGGCATGTGGACCTCTCCTAGTAGAACAATAGTAGGCTTAAAATATGGAAGACTCGCCCATCACAGAAGAACAGAAATATGACATGGGGACACAGGCAGACGCAAGGACTGCCTACACAAGAGAAAAATGTACACAACTTTTATATGTACCTGTTTAAGAAAAGTTGTTTTTGTTTTTTTGACTGGAGTGGACAGGCTGTGGATTGGCACCACCACTGGAGTTCATTGACTTGCTGCTGTCCAAACTTGACCAGTCTTCAGCTAGATCATAAGCTTCCTGGATCAGAGACGGACACAATACTTGCGTAAGGGTCGTGGGAAAAGCTGCATGGAGCCTGGGTGGGTAACCTGGAATGGGGTTATTCTTTCTACTGCATGGGCTTTGTCTATTCTTTTGGTGCTGATAAATGTAGAAGTCCTGCCAGTAGTGATACCAGTGAAGGTACAACTGGAGGGACTGGGATAGGGAATAATTAGGTGACTTGAGGGACAGGGGGAAAAAAATTAGGAAGCTGTATAACCGCATGCTATTGTGACTTCTACATGGCCAACTAAGACAAACTGTCATGTGATGGAACTATGGTGATGGACAGAGAAGAGTATCCATGTACGCTATGTGGTTAAAAGTATGTGGGCCCCTCTCCAAATATTTGAGTTCAGATGGTTCCCGTGAAAGGATATTGTCCTCCAGGCGCCCTACTTATATGGTCAAAAGTTTGTGGAAACTTTTCCAAATGTTGGCGCTCACTTGTTAACAGGGAGATTACTGTTGGTACTACAGCATATGAAAACTTTGTCGATAATTGTGCTCTGTCAACCTTGTGGTAACAGTTTGGGGAAGACTCCTTTTTGTATTCCAGCATGACACTGCTCCTGTGTACAAAGGCAGCTCCATAAAGACATGGTTTGACCAGTTTGATGTGGAGAAACTCAAGTGTCCTAACCTCAACCAGGGGCGGATCCAGAGTCCAGTCTCGGGAGGGGCACTGCTATAAAATATTTTTGGGGGGCAATTTATATGGGAAATGGCTGGTATTGGCGCTTCAATCATTACGGCACCATGGTTGTTATGGTGTCAGGATGATTGAAGCGCATTATTTCTATTAATACATTGTAATATAAAATTAAATGGTTCAACTCACCATAATGCAGAATCAGTGGGAGCCCTGAGGGTGTCATTTGCCATGTCGCCTGCCACCAAATGCGGATTGTCACTTGCCACGTAGCCTGCCACACATTGCAGATTGTGACCTACTGTTACTTTTCTGCTAAGGTGTTCTTTTGTTGAGTCCAGCAGCGTGAAGATAGGCAGCAGAGAGATGATGTAATCTCTCTGCTGCACACAGCTTCCCGCACAATGAGGGCGGAACTGGAGGGATGCAGGGCAGTGAGAGATGATATCATCTCCCTGCTCCCCTGCCTACTGGCTTCCTGATTGTCCAGCAGCCCTCCTAAGCCACCCAGCTGCCCCCCCCTCACCCGTCCACTCAGCGCAATCACCCGCGGAACCGGCCGCGTTGGCACCCGCGGAACCGGCCTCGCTGTCATCAGCTGGCGGTATTCTCGGAGGGGGCAATTGCCCCGTTGCCCCCCCCCCCCCCCCCCCCCCCCCCCTGGATCCGTCCCTGACCTCAACCCTACTGAACACCTTTTGGGATGAATTGGAACACCAATTGTGAGTCAGGTCTTCTCATGCAACATCAGTACCCGACCTCAAATTACAAATTCCAACATGCACCCTCCAAAATATTGTGGAAGGTCATCCCAAAAGATGGAGGCTGTTATAGCTGCAAAGCTGGACAACGCCATGGTTAATGACCATGTTTTTGTAATGGGATGTCACACTAGGTCATATAGGTGTGATGGTCAGGTGTCCAACTTTTGACCATATAGTGTATGAGGCGGAAATGATGGGGGTTGATGCCTAATTTTTTTTATATTTTTTTCCAGCAATGTAGTTTTTCAAACCCTTTTATGGCTATCAGCCTGTGGTAGTGGGTTCAGCTGCATGGTGTACATTCTAATGTCCAATTATGGCACAACCCAAGGATTGGCACTCTACGTTTAGCTCCAACCTCCCTCGCCAGCAGCCACATCTCACATTTTCCCCAAGCTTTTATAATAGTCCCGCACCGTCTCGCGTCTTGTAGAAAACCCTGGCGGCTGATGATGGATAGAAAGCCGTTAAAGACCTGCTCGGAGCAGGTTCTTCCCTCATCCTGTTTACTGTTCAGTGTCTGCTGGCCTTAATGTTGTTTGTCATGTAGCTCCCTGCGATTAAGTTGATGGCTTGCAGGGTCTCCTTTTTTTTTTAATGTAATCCATGACAGCTGGGAGAGACAAACCCAGGACAAACAAAGACAAAGGGAACTTTGTCAAGCTGCACCTTCTATTCCTTTTAGGAACAATGTGTCGGTCCACCCTAAACCACCATTTCTGTTTTACGTGGGTGAAGGAGAGCTGAACTGCCCTATGCCTTTTTTTTTTTTTTTATATTTTGCATCAGTGGTGAGATATTGGGTGGGCTGAACCTTTAAGCTGGTCATAAAGGAGAAGATGGGGTGGTGAGAAATCTACTCACATTATTGAAAGCTGAATCCCAAATGGTCTATAACCACTTCAATACCGGGCACTTTCATCTCCTTTATGCCCAGGCAAAATTTTCAGCTTTCAGCACGGTCACACTTTGAATGACATAGTGCAGTCATGCTACACTGTAGTCGTAATTTTTTTTAATTATTTTTTTTAATTTTTTTTTTACATTTTTATTTTTTTTTTCAAATAAACAGAGCTTTCTTTTTGTTTAATTACCACTGGGTTTATTTTTAATTTTTTTTTGTAATTCTTTATTTTCATACAAAGTGTGTTTAACAATCAACATGGCTAGCATAGGTACATAGCAAAAGTTAGAAAGTTCAAACATGGTCATAAGATGAGGTCAACATATCAGGTTCTCCGGCATTGCACATTAAGTAAGGCACATGAAGAAAAAAAAAAACCTGTTATAGAAATAATATCAGTGTGCGAAGCCTAAGAGGCATCCTGACAGTTACCTGCACGACCTAAAACTGATAACACATACAAAGTTATGCAACACTTTGTACATTTTTCGAGTTGTTTGGGAAGCTAAGCAACCCAAAGGTCCGGTAGGCCCAAACATGGGACACATGAGAGAGTAATGCACATCAGGATGTTCACAGTATCTGATAAAACAGCACATGAGTGGGTAAGAGTTGTGGGAAAGGGGTGTGTATCAAAGGGTAAAGGGGTGGGATAAAGGGTAAGAAAACTCTCTAAGAGTGGGAAGGGAACAAGAACCGGTAAAAGAAAGGGGGTGAGGCGGGGGGAAAACAAGGTGGAGAGCGAGTAACAGAAAATGGAAGAGGGGTAGAGTAAAGTAGGGTAGGGTAGGGCCCCCTGACTAGGGAGCGGGACAGGCCCATTGGGTCAGCCAGACTGTGCAACCTCCTAGAGATAAGCGTCCGTGTACCACCTGCTCCTGTTCTCCCCGTCCAGCCTCAGTTGGATTTCTACAAGATGGCGGTGGAAAGCCTGTTGCTCCATCTCAAGGGAGGTGATGCATGCATCGATGGTAGAAGTGGAGGACTCCAGGACAGCGACCATCTCCTCCACTGTATCCACCTGCTGGCGGAGGTCATGCAGATCCCTTGAAAGAGCACTCACTATAGAGGCTGTCATTTCTTGCAGGTCCTGCTCGGTAGGCAGACCTGCCACAATGTCCCGGAGGGAGCCCTCTGCATTGTTGCCAGTCCCCCCCCCACATGATCAGAACTATGCTGCGGGTCTGAGCTCGGAATCGCAGGGGACAGTATGGGGGAGAGCGATCCGTCAGTTTGTGTAGACAGATCGCCACCCGCAGCAGCTCCGTCCTGTGTGCCCTTCTTGCTATGAGCAGCGGCGCTCGCTGGGGGGACTCGTGGCGGCACCATCTTAGCTGGAGCAGCAGGGGAAGAAGCGGTGTGTTTCCGTAAGAAATAATGCGTTATTTTGGGACCCCTCTGCACCCCAGTGTCCAGCGGATGCTTACAGTCCCCTGGCATGAAATCTCAGCTCTCTCTGACAGTCCAACGGGTGGTTTTCAGGGCTTTCCCATGCAGAGCTCCAAGACGAGTGTCCTCATGCTTCCATTGCTAAGCCACGCCCCGTTTTTTTATTTTTTTGCGCTATAAATTAAAAAAAGACTTAAAATTTTGAAAAAGAAAATGTTTTTCTTGATTTTTGAAAAAAAATTTAGCAAATCTTCATAAGTTTATTCTGCTACTTTTTTTTTTTGGTGAAAATAACTTTCAAAGAGGGAAGTGATCTGCGCAATTTCCTAAGGTGATAAAATCAAAAATTCCAGTGAATGCAATAATATAGTCCAATATAATAAAATGCAACCAAGTGAAAGTAAAGTTGCTCTTCTGAAATGTGATTAGGAGTATAAAAAGCCTTGAAATTACCCTGTAGTGGGAGTGGGTAAACCGTGGTAGGACTCCAGTTGATGGCTGTGCCGGGAGATGTTTTCAGGTTGCTGGTTATATCTAACCAGATTGTAGTCTCACTACACTGATGGTCCGCTGCTCCTTCAGACCCTGCAGTGACTGGGTGCCACTCCAGTTTCCGACCATTACAGGAAAGATAAAAGAAAGTGTAGTATGTAAAACAAAAATCAATTTATTCAAATGCCAAGTGAATCCTTACATAAAAGTAGAAAAAAGCAGGTGAATGCAATAAAAACATGGTATTTGTCACTTCCGGTTCATTGCAACATCCAACCATGCCCTACGTGTTACGTCACGGCGCGTTACTTCATCAGGGTAATGTATGGGATTTAGTTTGTGGGAAAGTTATAACATCCACAAACTATGGTATATGTATGTACATGTCTGCAGGGGTCAAGTCCTGGGGAAAAAAGTGTGGGAACTCCCACCCAAGATCCACTCCCCACCAAAAAAAATTAAAAATGATACGCTCATATCCACGAACACTTCAAAAGTGGTATTTTTCATCCAATTTTCATATTGTGTGTATGAAACTTAACTGTTAGTACATAAAAAAAATAAAACAATCCTCAATAAACATAAATATGTTAATTCTCTGAATAATCGTCATTGTTTCAATTGCGCTTCCATGCAAATGTGAACATTGTGTTCTGATCTTTATTGGGGAATGTTATTTTGTATATAGAGTGTTTATGTGGTGAGTTTACACTTTTCATTGAACAGAGTTTGGATAACACAGGGTTAAACGGAAAGGTCATAAATGAACTGCACATTATCTGGACAGAATGCTTGGGGGGATAGTGATGTGTTCCTGCTTAGGAGATGTATATTAGCTTGGGGGGGGGGGGGGGGCTGCAAACTTTACAGGGGCTCCAACACACACTCGCTGCTATTCCAACCTTTCACATATTTCCACATAAACTTCCCTCCTGGCATTAAACTTTGCCAGGTATTTTTCTCAGCTTACCACCCCAAACTGATGTTCTTCCCTCAGCTCACCTCTCTCCCTGCATGTCCTGTGAGCAGAATAGCTGTGCTCCTCCTCTGGGTTCTCTTATCATGTGGCATTGAAGAGGAGGGTGGGATTCAGCGGGACACACAGAGCAAGTATGCAGGAGACTGGGGGGGGGGGGGGGGGGGGGAAGATGAGGATACAGAAAATCAGGAGGGGCCAGCGGGGAGGAGCGCATCACGAGAAGTCTAACTAAATGCAATCTCAGCAGGGACCTGATCTACCCATCAGCTAGCTGTGATTGACAGGTAGATCGAAGAGGAACCTGTCATGGGGCCCCCTACTGGCAATGCCTGAATGGTCAGTCCACCCCTGGTGTGCGGCACTTACTTTTGCAAGCTGTGTCGGTGGCTGCTGGTGTAGCACCTGCTACACACCTCGCATACTTCAAAGTCTTGCAGGACGCGGCTGCTAAGGGGAACCGAGTTCTTGTTGTGGAAAAAGTACAGGAACTCCGTTCCCATGCGTTCCCGCAGGAATTGAGCCTAGGTTAGTGCATTTATATGTGTGTTAACTAAGATGCCACACCATTTGATATTGTTTGTTTCCCTGTTTTTCTGAGAACTTTATGGAGAGTTACTCCCTTGGGGAAAGCTAAGCCAGTAAAGGAGGACTTGAGTGGAAGACCATTATCTGGTGTACTGGATTGATTCCTTACATCCTTCATTGGCCCCTTTGTGGGTCTTGAATTAAGATGATTATGCATTTCCCCAGCTGGCGGAGAACTACTTTTATGATGTGGTGGAGCACAGTGTGGATGTACGGAATAAAGCCTACTGTTTTTCCTAAGAACACGCACTCTTAAAGCACTTTGTGGACTGTTGGGACTTTTTCTATTATCTCCATTTGGATATTATATAGTATTTATTTTTTATCTGCACAGATTTGTTGGTATTTTGTTACATTACTATGTGATGGTCGCTATTATCGATTCAAGATAGATGACAGTTATATTAACTTCCTTTTTATTTGATCAGCACAATCACATATTGTTTATGTAATTTTGCACCTTCTGTGGGAACACAATTAGTGATGGCAGAAGCCAGAGGTCTAAATGTTCGAGCTAGGTGCAGCGCACACCATTTTCATTATTTGTATTACTTGCTGTATAGGAGCCACCTTGCCAGAGCTATTGAGCTTGTTTGAAGGTTTCCTTCATCTGGCTACACATTCAAGTCTAAAAGTTTTCAGCTTGCTGAGGGCGGGTGAGTGACTAAGCAATACTGTTATCCTGTGGTGGGGAAATAAGTAAGGTCACTGGCCAAGCTATGCTGTTTATCAGGGGTGACGAAGCTCTGGAGACTAGGAGGGCATGCACACTGATGTATTGAGCCTGCTCCATGTTATTGCACTGTTTGGATTTCTTATGTGATCACATGTTTTCGTGCCTGTATATATCGGCATTGATGTAAGTGTTCTACCTTTTTATAAATAAACCTATGGAAAATGGTATTTTTCTTTTATGAACTTTGGAGCCCAAAATTCAACTTGGTGATTAGATGTTGCGGTACACTGTGGTAACGGATCACCAGTGACTGTCCATCAGGACATTTCCATCTTCATGCTTGTTTGACTCTTTTCTGCTGGCAATAGAGTCCACGCATTCCGGTAAGAGTATTTACTCTCCCCGCTGGGTGGCAGATGCAATGTCCTGGGTGACTCCTTTTTAGTAGATTGTGGTCAACTTCTATCCACACTGTAGAGATCCCCCATCTCCAGCCATCCTTACCCTGAACTATTTCAATATTGACGGTGGTCAACCTCTAGCCACACTGAATGGATCTCCATCTTCAGCCTTCCTTACCTTGAACTGTTTCAATATTGACGGTGGTCAACCTCTAGCCACACTGAATGGATCTCCATCTTCAGCCTTCCTTACCTTGAACTGTTTCAATATTGACGGTGGTCAACCTCTAGCCACACTGAATGGATCTCCATCTTCAGCCTTCCTTACCTTGAACTGTTTCAATATTGACGGTGGTCAACCTCTAGCCACACTGAATGGATCTCCATCTTCAGCCTTCCTTACCTTGAAATGTTTCAATATTGACGGTGGTCAACCTCTAGCCACACTGAATGGATCTCCATTCTTCAGCCTTCCTTACCCTGAACTGTTTCAATATCGACGGTGGTCAACCTCTAGCCACACTGAATGGATCTCCATCTTCAGCCTTCCTTACCTTAAACTGTTTCAATATTGACGGTGGTCAACCTCTAGCCACACTGAATGGATCTCCAGCCTTCCTTACCTTGAACTGTTTTACTGTACAGTGGTTGCTTGCACCTAGCTTTCATATGTAGACTGTTCAATATTTATTTTTAATGTTTTCTTTTGGCATTTTGCACTTATATTATTTATTATTGTTGGTATATGGTAACATTACCTTTTTATATATTTAAAGTTCACATTGTTTTATATATGTAATGCACATATAAGCTTGGTTTGCACATTTTATATGTTTTATGTTCACATTTGCACATTTGTACTGATTTTGCTTGTTTTATACATGCAATATGGTTTATGCCTAGTGCTGCACTTTTTGAATTTATCACATGCACACTGTTCCCTCTTACTTTCATCACAGAGCTCAGCATGCCTGAATCTGCGACTAGACAAGCATAGAACAGCCATCAAACGAAACTGGCTCAGGGATCAGGGGGTTGCCTGGCAGCAACCACCCCGCTCGCTGCGTCGCCAACACTGGGGATGCCCACAGGTTCTGGAAGGGCTTCCCAAACAAGACCTCTCAACAGGAGGCGGCCCTCCAACCACTCTTGCTGGATCAAGGGTTTTCAACCAGGGTTCTATGGAACCCAAGGATTCCTCTAGACTAGAAGTTGCTAGGGGTTCCTTGAGCCATTTATGCCTCTCAGATAAGTTCACACTGACACCATTGATCTTTTTAGATATCTGTAATGGCGTAATTTTTCTCATTGACCAGAAGTGTAAGGAGCATTCTTCCCACTGACCATCACACTATTTTATCATTTTTAGCAGGGGATCTCTGGGCCAGAAAGTTATTTCAAGGGTTCCTCTGTGTTGAAAAGGTTGTGCTAAACACTTGGTGTCTCTTAAGAGACTAGCAAAATTTTCACAATTTGCCCTCAGTACAGCTGGAGAGAACATTGCATGCATGGCTATGGTCCCTTCTGACCTGTGCACGCAGTGGGTGAAGTTCTTCAACTGGAATGGACTTTCCCGCTTGGTGGCCATGGACTAGGCCCAACGATGCTTTCTAGCAGGGGTGCCTGGATTACAGGAGCAGCTGAACAGAATTTCAAATGTTTTAACAGATAAAACATTTGGACATTAACCTTTTTACAGTTTGCCAGTCCAGCTGGAGAGGACTTTGCACATGTCTATGGTCGGCTTTTTGACCTGTACAAGTAATGAATGGGGCTCTTCAACTGTAATGGACTCTCCCAGTAAATGTGTACTAGGCCCAGCTATGCTTTTCCAATAGGTGTGCCTGGATCACAAGAGCAGCTGAACAAAATTTCAAATGTTTGACAGTTTGCTTTGAGTCCATTAACCTGTTAACGGTTTGCTTCGAATCCAGCTTGAAATAACTTTGGCTCCCTTTTGACCTCTGCAAGCAATGGATGGGTATCTTCTCCTGGAATGGACTTTCCCAGTAGATAGCTGTGGAATAGACCATCGATCGGAGAACATGACCAGGGCTGTTTATCTGCTGTTATATAAATCCCCAGGCTCGCCCAGGGAGGTGCTGGTGATGGCATGTTTGGCATTACAGCTAAAGAACAAAGTTCAATCTGCCGTTACCTTCGTTCAACCCAGAATTAGTCACCAATTCAACCGCCAGGAGATATTAACCCTTACCTGGGGCAACAGGACCCGTTGCTTCACTTTTGTCGACTCAGAACTATGGTGGCCACTTAGCTGTACTGTATAGTCAGTCTGAGCAGTTTGCTGAGCTCGCCATACATGTTAAAAACTTAAAATTTGTGTTCAACGTTAGACTTATCTAAACCATGTGATGTGAGACTGAAACACTAGCTTTACCACTGAAGTTGAACCTGTATATACTTGGCCTTCCCTGGTTCCTCCCTCCCTCTGCACACTGTGCAATGAAATCGGAGGATGCAATTCCAGTTCAGATTTAAGGCGGCCACATTGAGATAAACATATTTTTGAATGTGTTGGTAAAGGGTTAGAAATGCGGGCAGGTTTTGTTGCCATCTATGACTTCATGGGGGAGATTCACCCTCAATTTTTGTTCCAGTGATACCCAGACGAGAATAGAAAGATGCTTTCCTCACTATGCTAGAAAATCTGCACATCTCCATTGAAGAGATTTTCCACCACCAGTTCCTGTGACCCCCCCCTGATTCTGGGACAGGAAGTGAGAGGGAGAATCTCCTCAATGTGGACCCAGACCAAAAAAACCCCCCCAAAAAACAGCTGAGTTTCTGATCCTTCTCCACGCTATCTGTCTTAGGGGGATTTTAAACGGCTGTAGGTCCCCTTTATTGCCAGCCATGTCCAGGTTTTGGCCTCTCCATTAAACCCACTCGGATGCCATCCAGGTTTCGGCCTCCATTAAACCCACTCGGATGCCATCCAGGTTTCGGCCTCCATTAAACCCACTCGGATGCCATCCAGGTTTCGGCCTCCATTAAACCCACTCGGATGCTATCCAGGTTTCGGCCTCCATTAATCCCACTCGGATGCCATCCAGGTTTTGGCCTCCATTAAACCCACTCGGATGCCATCCAGGTTTCGGCCTCCATTAAACCCACTCTGATGCCATCCAGGTTTCGGCCTCCATTAAACCCACTCTGATGCCATCCAGGTTTCGGCCTCCATTAAACCCACTCGGATGCCATCCAGGTTTCGGCCTCCATTAAACCCACTCGGCTGCCATCCAGGTTTCGGCCTCCATTAAACCCACTCGGATGCCATCCAGGTTTCGGCCTCCATTAAACCCACTCGGATGCCATCCAGGTTTCGGCCTCCATTAAACCCACTCGGATGCCATCCAGGTTTTGGCCTCCATTAAACCCACTTGGATTCCATCTAGGTTTTGGCCTCTCCATTAAACCCATTCGGCTTCCATCGAGGTTTTTTGGCCTCTCCATTAAACCCATTCGGCTTCCATCGAGGTTTTTTGGCCTCTCCATTAAACCCATTCGGCTTTCATCAAGGTTTTTTTTGCCTCACCTTTAAACCCACTTGGCTTATGTCCAGATTTTGGCCCCTCCACTAAACCCACTCTGGTTACATCCATGTTTTGGCCTCTCCATTAAACACACTCGGGTTACATCGAGGTTTTGGCCTTTCCATTAAACACACTCGGACACCGTCCAGGTTTTATCCTCTCCATTAAACAAGCTTGGATTCTGTTTTCCCAATTCGCAGATCTCTAAAATGTTTATGAGCAGCTCAGCCACATAAAAGATGAAGTGAGTAAACCCCCGGGAGGCAGCTAGGACTGTTAATACACAAGACGTCGAGCCGGGCGCACAGCCCTGGGGAAGCCAAGAAATGTGGCGTTGATGCAACCTTCCTCCGCACTGTAATCCTCCACCAACTTCTTGCCGGAGACTTTAATCCGCCGTAAATTCTGTATCAAATAAGAGGGGATTAAATCTGCTGTCATAACTCTCTTTACTGCACCGCTGTGCCAGCCCTCTGTGTGTCCCAGAGAGCATCCAAGAGCCTAATTTCCAACTAAAGGCAAACTATTTATTTTTATTTTTTTAATACTAGATAGTGTTGGAACGCCTGCCTTTACATGCACATGAACTTTAATGGCATCCCAGTCTTAGTTCGTAGGGTTCAGTATTTGTTGGTCCACCATTTACAGCTATAACAGCTTCAACTCTTCTGGGAAGGCCGTCCACAAGGTTTAGGAGTGTGTCTATGGGAATGTTTGACCATTCTTCCAGAAGAGCATTTGTGAGGTCAGGCACTGATGTTGGACGGATGTCTTTTATTGACCTTGCTTTGTCCACTGGTGCATATCATTTGGTGGAGGGGAGATTATGGTGTAGGGGGTTGTTTTTCAGGGGTTGGGCGTGGCCCCTTGGTTCCATTGAATGGAACTCTTAAAGCGGTTGTATAGTCAATTTTTTTACTTTTACCTACAGGAAAGCCTATAATAAGGCTTACCTGTAGGCAAAAAAAATCTCCTAAACCTGTAACGTTTAGGAGATATTCCCCTCGGTATGCGTCTCTGACTGCAGCGGCGCATGCACACAAGGGGATTCTCGGCTGAAAGCCCGGCAGTCGCCGGACCCAGCCGGGATGAAATCTTCCGCGCGCATGCAACGATATCGCGGCTCCGGCCGTTCACAGCGCCGGAGCCGCGATACCCGGAAGAAACACCATGATGAGTTTACTTCCTCTTTCATTCCCTGCAAAGGCAAAGCATAATGGACTACTATGCATCGCATCGCATCGCATCGCATAGTAGTCCATTATGTGTCACTTACCTGACACAGGAGCCAGCGAAGTCGCCGCTGTCCCCTGTAGTCCAGCGCATCCATCTTCTCGGTGGGGTCTCGCAGCGCCGCCGCTGTCATTCGGCGAAGCCGCGATGACGTCACTGCTGCGCATGCGCACGGGAGCCAACGCGCAGCAGCTCCATTGTTGGAAATGCCGCACTCAGTGCGCCTGCGCGCCGCTGTCTACGGAGCATGCGCCGTAGACAGCGGTGCCTGTCTTCGGGCAAATATCTCCTAAACCGTATAGGTTTAGGAGATATTTCCTGGACCTACAGGTAAGCCTTAATCTAGGCTTACCTGTAGGTCAAAGTGGTTTGTAAGGGTTTACAACCACTTTAAGGTGTCAGCATACACATAACAAGACAATTTCAAGTTCCCAACTTTGTGGGAACAGTTTGGGGATGATCCCTTCCTGTTCCAACATGACTGCACACCAGTGCACAATGCAAGGTCCATATTGACATGGATGAGTGAGTTTAGGGTGGAGTAACTTGATTAGCCTGCACAGAGTCCTGACCTCAACCCGAAAGAACACATTTGGGATGAATGAGAGTGGAGACTGCAAGCCAGGCCTTCTCTTCCAACATCAGTGCCTGACCTCACAAATGCGCTTTTGGAAGAATGGTCAAACCTTCCCATAGACACCCTCCTAAACCTTGTGGACGGCCTTCCCAGAAGAGTTGAAGCTGTTATAGCTGCAAAGGGTGGGGGGAACTCAATATTGAACCCTATGGACTAAGACTGGGATGCCATTAAAGTTCATGTAAAGGCAAGCGTGCCAATACTTTTGGTAACCTAGTGTATAGCCCTTTGAGGGGATATAAATCTTCCCTTCAGTCCTGCACAGTTGTACCCGGCTTCTCTCATGGACTGAAATGGCTTCCTCTGATTTCACTGCACACTGCGAGCTTCTCTAGAAAGCCCGCCCCTTTCATTCAGTGGATTTCCTTTCTTTCATTCACGGAGTCTTGGCCGGTGTCACCTAGGGAGGTCTGCATACAAATACAGCCTGCCTAGGAACTCCCACTCCTTCAGACTGACACCAACCTATCAAAGCATTTTGATTTTTGCACAACTCCTCCCACTGTTTGCATCAGGACTGAGGGCCCTTGAAAGGACTTCTGAGGCAGGGTGTCAGCCCCTCCCACCAGCCATGATCTATCTTCATTGCATTGAGACGCACAGAGACCTACTCCAAACTTCTAAACTAACTAAGTACATATAAGGGAGTTGTTTTTTTTTTTTTAGTCTGCCAGAGCATTTTCATTTGTCCATCCAGTCCTGAGATTTTCTCAGCTTTGCCACAGCCCTGTCTGGCAGGGCAGGGGACCTCCATTTTTTTTTTCCTCTGCTGCACTTAAGTTTTGCTTAGGGGTCTTGTCCCACATTAAGTAGCAGACTACTGGGCTTATCTCTGTCGCTCTGCTTTCTCCTCCTATCGGCATGTTCCTTGTTAGCTCCTAGGTACTGCAGCACCACTTGTTGGTTCCTTGTGCTGCTTCTCTCTTCCCAGTCTAAGCTCAGCTGATAATTTGGGGGCTGCTGAAGGCTGATACCAGGGCAAATTTGTGATTTACGGTGCTTGTATTTAACAAACGATATATACAAACAAGATTCGGTGCTTAAAGCGGAGTTTCACCCAAAAATGTAACTTTCGCTGTTCGTGTCACCCCCCCCCCGGTGTCACATTTGCCACCTTTCAGGGGGAGGGGGTTGTAGATACCTGTCTAATACAGGGGTTTTCTCCCACTTCCGGCAAAAGATTGCCGCTGTAGCCGCAGCAAAATACATGTCCGGTCCCACCTCTGCCCCCTCCCCCCTGCTGTCTTCTGGGAGACCCACAGGTCCCCGAAGACAGCCGCGACCAGTCAGAACGTGCAGCGCAACTGGTGCAGGCGCAGTAGGGAACCAGGCTGTGAAGCCGCACGGCTTAATTTCCTGATTCCTTACAGCGCATCCAGGCGCCTCCACGCGGAGTCGAGAGAGGGTCAGCTTCGGGTGAAGACAGCACGGGTACCCTGGATAGGCAAGTGTCCATATTTAAAAATTCAGCGGCTGCAGTATTTGTAGTTGCAGACTTTTTTAAAAAAAAATTGGGGCGGAACTCTGCTTTAAACTTGGGGGAAGGAGGGAGGGTCCAACTCCCGTAGTAAACATACAAAGCAAAGCTATAAGCTGTAAACTGGATTAACGCCGCCTTAATATTTATTGGCTACAACATGTAACACCGGATCAACTCTAACGCATTTCGACTATTGCAGTCTTCCTCATAGCATAATGATAGACGCGCTTGCTGAGATGTTCTGCTCGAGCTGAGGGGGGGGGGGGGGGGGGGGGTGGCTAAGATATAAGCTGACAACTCTATGCTTCTTCGCCTTCTTTATTGGCTACATTGTGTAAAACAGTATCAAACTAACATGTTTCGGCTATTTCAGCCTTCCTCATAGAATGATAGATGCGCTTGCTGAGATTCGATGCTTGAGCTGGGGGGTCCAAATCCTCTAGTAAACATCCAAAGCAAAGATATAAGCCGGCAACTCGATAACTCCTCTTTTTCTTATCCTTTATTGGCTACATCATGTGAAACGGAATATATTTTAATGTGTTTCAGCTATTGCAACCTTCCTCATAACATGAGGAAGGCTGCAAATGGCGAAACTCGTTAGGCTTTATCCTGTTCTACATGATGTAGCCAAACGAGTTTCGGCATTTGCAGCCTTCCTCATGTTATGAGGAAGGTTGCAATAGCCAAAACACGTTAACATTTATTCACATGATGTAGCCAATAAAGGATATTAAAGAGGAATTATTGCTTTGTCAACTTATAGCTTTAACACAAGATAAGTTTAATGATGTATTAATGAATTTCAGAGCCTTTTATATCTGGCTGAGTTTGGCTTTAAGTGCTATACATGACATCTCATGATATATTTTCCTGCTTCATATGACGTCCCTGATAAATGATACGCAGATGAGAAGGTCTTTAACATTTGGTGGTTGTGTTGTAGTAAATGCCTCTTCCTTATATGAGCAATGACTGCAGGCTCTTGCGGAGATTGTGATCTGTGACTAACCCAGGGCTTAGTGTGAGATGACTTTCAACCACAAATGAGTCAGCCACCTAAAGCTTGGTGTAGAGGGGACCGCTTCTCAATCAGCCATTTAGCCTCAAGAGATTATAGGATCTCTTCTGTGAAAAATAACACATTCTGGTAACTGTATGCGGTTAATTCCTATAGTAAATGATATTCTGTGTGTAACTTTCTGTAACCGCCTTTCTCCAGACTCGCACGAATCGGAGATGGAGAAAGGTGGGTTGGGGCATTTTAACTGTGTGAAAAATGAGTATATTCCCACTCATTAAAAATCTACAACTTGATTATATAATGAAATCCTGATTAAGATCACAAATGGCGATGGCGAAACGCGTCAATACACAGAGCTATTTTGGAACTATAAACGCACTTGTTGCAGAAAATGTAAAATGGCGACTGTATCGTTTTGTGATTTTACTGCCATGTTTTAATTCCATAAACATAACAGAGAAAGTGGGTTGAGTAGAAACAGATCACAATTCTTTGAAAAGCTATAACTTTATTATATAAATAGAAACCGGATTAAAGTCAGACGATAAAGTTGCCATCTATAATTTTCTGCAACAAGCGTGTGTATAGACTTCCAAATCTGCTTGGTGGATCAATGGGTTTCCCACTAGTTTTCCTTTCTCAGGATCCACGCCCATACTTCAGGAAATAATACTGCTCTACAAAGATAACAAATAAATATGCAATAATTCTACAATTGTTACAAAAATTTGTTTTAAAAAAGAACTATTCACATCCGGGGCGATCAAAGACATAAGTGTGTCCCTGTGCGAGGAGGTGCTTTGACTGGGGAATGACACAGATCTTTGTATCTGCTTAGCAGAAACACAAGATCTCCATCTTCCCCCGTCATAGATCTGCCGTGTTTACATAAGCAGACCACCGTTCTGCCTCTCCTGAGGGCTATCAGTGGCTCTGCCAGACCTGCTGATTGGCTCCCTCTGTGTCCAATCACTGCGGGAGCAGGTTGCCGGTGGCACATGCGCCCCAGACCTAGTGACCGAAATTGCGTACAGGTACGTGGTTTTGCGCAGGAGGGCTGCCCTGCCACAGTATATCTGTGATATCAGTATATCTGTGTGGGGCGGTC
>NW_027507825.1:13432549-13479800 GCF_037356315.1 Lithobates pipiens
CACAAGGGAGATTCAAGGGGGCAGGGTTAAATTTAAACATGTGCAATTCGTTTCATTCCGAATTAGTTTTTTTTTTTTTAACAAATTGCGACAAATTCATTCATTCATAAATATCCGGATTAACGAAAACCTGATTAACAAATTTTTCTTAATATTCATAAATTTGAAAATTCGTACATTCGCTAATTTTGTAAATTCGAAAATCTGAAAGAATAACTGACTAATAATATCTTAGAGGAGGTCCACCTAAAAAAAAAAAAAAAATATATATATATATATATATATATATATATATATATATATATATATATATATATATATATATATATATATATATATTAAAAACCAGCAGCTACAAATACCGCAGCTTCTGATTTTTAATAAATGGACACTCACCTGTCCCGGGGTCCAGCGATGTCGGCAGCCGAAGCCAAGCAATCTGTCGGCTCTCGGCTGCTGCTGCCACCATTCTCGTTGAGGGAATCCGGAAGTGAAGCGTTGTGGCTTCACTTCCCAGTTCCCTACTGTGCATGCGCGAGTCGCTGGCCCGTGTGTATGCCAGCAGACAGCGTGGCAGGACAGGAAGTGGGAGCAAATTCCTGTCTTAGACAGGTATCTGCACCCCTCTTCCCCCTGAAAGGTGTCAAATGTGACTCCGGAGGGGGGGGGGGGGGAGGGTTCCGAAAAGCAGAGGTTAAATTTTTGCGTGTACCTCCGCTTTAACTGTTACTAACTATTAAATTATAGGTATTGTAATTTCCTTTCAAATTTTGGCTGTTAGTGAACATAATAAATACAAACTTATCCGAAGTTCCGAATTATCCGAAATAATAAATGCCGTATCCAAACGAATGGAACGTAATGAATTAATAATAAATAAAAAAATGTAAAAAAAAAGTTTTATTAATAATTTGTTCCGTTCCATTTGTTTAGATGCGGCATTCGTTATTTCGGATAAATTCGTATTCATTACATTCACTAACAGCCAAATTTGAAAGGAAATTACAATTCCTATAATTTAAAGCGGAGGTCCACCCTAAAGTGGACCTTCCGCTCATCGGAACCCCCCCCCCTCCGGCGCCACAATTGGCACCTTTCAGGGGGGAGGGGGGTGCAGTTACCTGTACAGTACAGGTATCTGTACCCACTTCCGGGATAGCTCTCTGCGGAAAGGGGCGTATATTACGCCCCTTTTCCGCAAGTGCCCGCCCCTTTCCGCAAGTGCCCCGCTGCCTGCTGGGAAAACACACAGATCCCAGAGGCAGCGGGGACCGTCCTCATTGCGCAGCGCGACTCGCGCATGCGCAGTAGGGAACCGGGAAATGAAGCCGAAAGGCTCCATTTCCTGATTCCCATACCCAAGATGGCGGCGGCAGCACCCGAGATACGATCTACAGATCGGCTTCGGGTGCCGACATCGTGGGCGCGCTGGACAGGTAAGTGTCACTATTTTAAAAGTCAGCAGCTGCAGTATTTGTAGCTGCTGGCTTTTAAAAAAAAAAAAAAAAAAAACACGGAGTCCCGGCGGACTCCCGCTTTAATAGTTGGTTACTATTTCAGATTTTCTAGTTTTCAGATGTACGAATTTCCAAATGTCAGAATTTTCTAATTTACGAACGTACGACTATACAAATATTCTAATGTGGGAATGTACGACTATACAAATTTTTGAACGTGCGAATTTACGAATGTACGACTATAGAATTTTTCTAATGTACGACTATAAAAATGTTCTAATGTACGAATGCACGACTATACAAATTTGCGACTGTACGAATGATGTGTGCAAATTTACGAATGTGCGACTATAAAAAATTTCTAATGTGCGAAATTACGAATGTACGACTATAACATTTTTCGAATGTACGAATTTACAAATGTATAAATGTGCGAATTTACAAAAGTACGACTATACATATTTTTGAATGTGTGAATGTACTACTTTACTAATTGCCATCATAACAAATGACCCAAAAAACAAAAAAAACGAATGAAACGAAAACTGATTTTTTTTTTTTTTTTTTCGCAGTGCACATGTCTAGTTAAATTGTGGCCAGAGAGAGAGAGAGGGGTTGATCGTTGCGACAGGGGAGGTGGCAGTCCCTGGAACTGATCCCCGTGTCTCCCCCTGCAGCAGCTGAAAGTCAGCTTCACCTCCTCTCCCCCTCCGTCGGCTTTCAGCTGCTGCATGGGGAGCCACAAGGAGAGATTCGTTTTCAGTAATTGCCCTCAATCCTCTTCCATCTACTTGTCATTTGCCCAGGCCCCTCCCCCCGTTAAACTGATGAGGCCTTGGCCCCCTACAGGAGGGCTGGTACTATTCCCCCTTATTAGCGGCCCTGGTCACTAGCATGTTGCTGCGGAAGGGGGGGGGGGAGGTGGGGAACCAGTGAAGAAAAAAAATCTAAGCAGAATACATTTTGTCTTTGCATGAGATTCCTTTCGCTTCTTTTGTAGTCGCCGGGACAGGAAGTTAAATACTCCCCAACAGGGACAACATAAAGAGGAAAGAACACAAATAAAGAAAACAAAGGCAGCCACCACAGCTTAAAGAGGAAGTAAACCCCTTCAAACCACTTTGACCTACAGGTAAGCCTAGATTAAGGCTTACCTGTAGGTCCAAGCAATATCTCCTAAACCTATATGGTTTAGGAGATATTTGCCCGAAAATGGGCACCGCTGTCTACGTAGACAGCGGCGCGCAGGCGCACTAAATGCGGCAAATCCAAGAATGGATTTGCCTAATTTGTCGACTCCCGTGCGCATGCGCGGGAGTGACGTCATCGCGGCTTCGCTGAATGGCAGCGTCGGAGCTGCGAGACGCGACTCCCGTGCGCATGCGCAGGAGTGACGTCATCGCGGCTTCGCCGCTGTCATTGGTCGGAGCTGCGAGACGCCACCAGCAAGATGGATGCGGCGGACTACAGGGATCAGCGGCGACTTCGCTGGCTCCTGTGTCAGGTAAGTGACACATAATGAGCTACTATGCGATGCGATGCGATGCGATGCATAGTAGTCCATTATGCTTTACCTTTGCAGGGAAAAAAAGAGGAAGTAAACTCATCAGGGTTTACTTCCTCTTTAAAGTTGGCAAACTGCAAAATATTACATTTCTGTTTCTGGATTTTATTATATTTGAGAAAACAGAGTGCAGCATAGGTAGGAAGAACGGATCCAATCCAACCTTTACTTCAAAGTCATAGAAGTTTGAAATGTTATCCCTGTTATAATTATTTTTTTCTGTATTCCAACCTACAGCCCCGCCTTCCCCATTGTATGACGGGTTCTCTTTATTTTCCCAATTATGATTCATGATGGAAATCCACATATTTATTTTTTATATTTTTTTTTGCTTTCAGCTTAATCTGGCCAAACCGATCGAGGACCAAGGCCCGCTGGACGTCATCATCCACAAGCTGACGGACGTCATCCTGGAGGCCGACCAGAATGACAGCGAGGCCGTACAGCTGGTCCAGAGGTTCCAGGTGAGTGAACTGCCCAAAAAAAAGCAAATTTACAGGCTCCGTGTGCGTCCCCCAAAACTGGACCACATGACTCCGCCCACTATGGACAGAGCTCATTGGCAGCGCTAGAAAATAGTTTTTGTCAATCTGTTTTTAGGTGTTTGCGTTATTTGTACCCAAGCTTGGTGTGTTGCAGGAGTTCACTCGGACGTACGACTCTGCCGCAGAGGAGCTTACACTCTGTCACCCACTGCAGACTTAGGCAGGCAATAGAGTATATCATTTTCTTTCCTTCAGCCACTGGTGGAAGGTAAGAAAATGTGCTCAATTCCCCCCCGTGAACACAGTCAGAGTTAATGGAATCCCTCCCGCAGAGCAACTGTGTACTACCAGCAGGGGGAGCCTTCCCTGCCAGCAAAACCCAATGCAGCTATAGGCGCTGGCAGTAATTGCCGGTGAAAAATCCGACGGGCTTGTTGTACTGAAGCTGATTGATTGGATAGACTTCAGTACAACCAACCAGCCCATAATTAGATTGAATCTTAGCCAGTAGACATGTGCAATTCGTTTAGTTCTGAATTCGTTTTTTTAACTAATTTCGACAAATTGGTTTATTTGGAAATATCCAAATTTTCTAAATTTGGAAATTTGAAATTTCAGGAAATAAAGAAAATTTGAAATTTCAGAACATTCGAATATCGGAAATAACTATTACATTATAGGTATTGGAATTTCCTTTCAAATATCCGAAATAACGAATGCTTCTTTTAAACAAATGGAACGGAATGAATAAATAATAAAATGTTTTTTTTTATTGTTATTTATTATTCTTGGTTCCGTTCCATTTGTTTAGATGCAGCATTTGTTCTTGCGGATAATTTATCCGAAGTTATGAATTATCCAATATACCAAATGCTGAATCGAATGGAATGTAACAAATTAATAACAATAAATAATAATAAGAGGTAATAAAAACGTTTTATTATTTATTTGTTCCGTTCCATTTGTTTAGATATGGCATTTTGTTATTTCGGATTATTTGTAACTTTCGATAAATTCGTATTCCTTACGTTCACTAACAGCCTGTCAGAAACCATGAATCAGACCGAGACAGAAGTACAATTAAATCACACTTGTTTATTAAATAAAAAGGTATATGGAGAAAGTGTAGTCAAAGCATAGCCAGAGTCCCGTAACCGGATCGAGTAGTCAGCCAGTCCAGAGTTCAATAACCAGATCGGGTAATCAGCCAGGCCAGAAGTCAGGGATCCAAGTGGAGGAACAGCAAACAGGATAAGGAGCTGGAAGGGATGTCAGCAAGCCAGTCTTTAAACAGAACCTCAGGAGATAGTTTCTTGTGATGTGACCAAGACGAAGGAAGAGATGACGTGAGCTGGACAGCTTTAGGTAGGCAGGTCAGAAGAGCAGGATCAGGAACTGCTGGGTAACTGTGGAGAGAGATGAGAGCTGGCAATTAGCCGACAGCTGAGCAGCCAGCCCAGAGAAGGAAGGGCTAAGCCAGCCCTGACACAGCCAAATTTGAAAGGATATTCCAATACCTATGTAGCGACGGGCTCCTGAAGAGCACACGCTATGCGTTTTTCAAAATTAAACTTTGCCTAAACTACAGTTTGGTTTGGGTTTATTTGTCTAAATATGACTTCTGTATCAGTCTGACTGGACTGCGAGATGTTCAGCCTGGCCACAGGAGGCACCGTCTCTTGTGGCAGGAGTGGAACTATGGTCTGGTCAGGCGCTTAAGTTACTCTTTTTCGGAGCCAGGTCAGTGGGAGTGGCCCCTCTGGCTGTGTCCTCTGGGAGAGGGTATTTAATATATGGATGTCACGTGGTTTGCGTTCTAGTGCAGTATAATGTGCTGATTACATGGTCCTGGTCCTCCTGACCAGCCCCCAGGAAGGCAATGGCCTGGGGTGCGGATCCACCCGACTTTG
Source organism: Lithobates pipiens (assembly GCF_037356315.1). NCBI lineage: Eukaryota > Metazoa > Chordata > Amphibia > Anura > Ranidae > Lithobates > Lithobates pipiens. The sequence goes on from NW_027507825.1 coordinate 13,437,966, forward strand.
ATGCCTCTGGGCTGGCTAGCCCAAGGAGGGGAAACTAGAGGAGGATTCTGAGGTGGATGGGTGCCGTCTCCGGTTCGGGAGAGACCCAGAGTACTTCAAGCATTCCAGGGGAGGACTCTTTAGAAGAACACCACGCACGGGTTGGTTTTCTTAACAAGAGCCTGGAAGGGCTGAAGTAACCGAGAGAATCCGGTCTTGTGGATATCGCCAAGCTGGCTGAAAGATCCAGATATCCTACAAGCGTTCTACAGCTTAGTTTTCCCTACGTGTTCTGCAACAATGTCTGTGACAAAGACTTTGTTCCTGAGTAAGCGCCTTGTTGGCTGCTAGGCCTTGTGAGAGAGGGACTGTCCAACCTGAGTGATCATCCAGCTGGGAATGGCTATTCTCTGGATGCAGTCAAAGTAAACAAGTTCTTTAACGTTTTTGGAGTTTGACATTGAGAGAACCTGAACTTCCTTTCCAACCCTCTGATCCCAAGTTAACCACTTGCCGACCGCCTCACGCCGATGTACGTCGGCAGAATGGCACAGGCAGGCATAATCACATACATGTACGTGATTTGCCTCCCGCGGGTCGGGGGCCCGATCGGGCCCCCGCCCGGTGCCTGCGGCGGTCGGTTTTCGTTCGGGAGCGATCCCGGACGAGGGGACGGCCATTCATTCATGGCCACCCCCTCGCGATCGCTCCCGACGAATGGAAATCCCCGGTGACATCACTTCCTCTCCTGTAATGTAAACACAGGAGAGGAAGTGATGTATTCTCTCCTCCGTGTCGGTATTTTTCGTTCCGACACGGAGGAGAGCGGATCAGTGAGTTGCACCAACACATCCCACACACAGTAGAACATGCCAGGCACACTCACACCCCCCCTTTACCCCCCGATCACCCCCCCAATTACCCCTGCCCCCCAGTCACAGTGACACCAATGTCATTTTTTTTTTTTTTTTTTTTTTTTTTGCATTGGTGTCATTTGTGACTGTAATAACTGTTAGGGCAGTTAGGGTTAGCCCCCTTTAGTTCTAATGTACCCCCCTAACCCCCCCAATAAAGGTTTAACCCCGTGATCACCCCCCGTCGCCAGTGTCACTAAGGCTGGGTTCACATTGCAGCGGTTTATGAGAACGAATGTGATTCGCACCGCACTGCAGTGCAAATCACATCCGATCTCTGTGCGATTCGAGTTCAGCCATTCGCCGCACCCGCCACACCCGCCGCACCCGCCGCAAATTCGCACGGGACCCTTTTTTTGGCCCGCAGCAGAATCGGATCGCATGGGTGTTCACACCATGCGATCCGAGTTTGCAGATCGCACTGCGATATGCGAACTGATCTGGGGGTGTCAGTAACATTTCACTGACACTCCCAGCAGTTCGCATAGGGCAGTGTGAACTGCCGCCGGGAGGCATGCGATGCGGGAACCCGCCGCGGATTCGCGGCGTTTCCGCATCGCTCCAGTGTGAACCCAGCCTAATAAGCGATCATTTTTCTGATCGCCGTATTAGTGTCACAGGTGACGCTAGTTAGGCAGGTAGGTATTTAGGTTCGCCGCAGCTTTTTATAGCGCTAGGGACCCCCATATACTACCGCATAAAGCCCCCTGATTGCCCCCTAGTTAACCCTTTCACCAGTGATCACCATATAACTGTTACAGGTGACGCTGGTTGGTTAGTTATTTTTTTATAGTTTCAGGGCACCCGCCATTTATTACCTAATAAAGGTTTAACCCCCTGATCACCCGGCAGGTGTCATTTGTGACTAATAACTGTTAGGGCAGTTAGGGTTAGCCCCCTTTAGTTCTAAGGTACCCCCCTAACCCCCCCAATAAAGGTTTAACCCCGTGATCACCCCCCGTCGCCAGTGTCACTAAGGCTGGGTTCACATTGCAGCGGTTTATGAGAACGGATGTGATTCGCACCGCACTGCAGTGCAAATCACATCCGATCTCTGTGCGATTCGAGTTCAGCTATACAGATAGTATGGCTGAATTCGCGCCGCACCCGCCGCAAACTCGCACGGGACCCTTTTTTTGGTCCGCAGCAGAATCGGATCGCATGGGTGTTCACACCATGCGATCCAAGTTTGCAGATCGCACTGCGATATGCGAACTGATCTGGGGGTGTCATTAACATTTCACTGACACTCCCAGCAGTTCGCATAGGGCAGTGTGAACTGCCGCCGGGAGGCATGCGATGCGGGAACCCGCCGCGCATTCGTGGCGTTCCCGCATCGCTCCAGTGTGAACCCAGCCTAATAAGCGATCGTTTTTCTGATCGCTGTATTAGTGTCACAGGTGACGCTAGTTAGGCAGGTAGGTATTTAGGTTCGCCGCAGCTTTTTATAGCGCCAGGGACCCCCATATACTACCGCATAAAGCCCCCTGATTGCCCCCTAGTTAACCCTTTCACCAGTGATCACCATATAACTGTTACAGGTGACGCTGGTTGGTTAGTTATTTTTTTATAGTTTCAGGGCACCCGCCATTTATTACCTAGTCTCACTAGTGTACCCCTAAATTTAGGGGTGTCTACTTTCTAAAATGGGGTCATTTGGGGGGGGGGGTTTGTGCCATCTTGGCATTTTATGGCCTTCAAAACTGTAACGCCCTTAGAAAGCCTGAAGGCGGTGCTTGGTTTTTGGGGCCCCGTACGCGGCTAGGCTCCCAAAAAGTCCCACATATGTGGTATCCCCGTACTCAGGAGAAGCAGCAGAATTTATTTTGGGGTGTCATTTCACATATGCCCATGGCATGCGTGAGCAATATATCATTTAGTGACAACTTTGTGAAAAAAAAAAAAAGTTTGTAATTTTCCCGCAACTTGTGGCAAAATATAAAATATTCCATGGACTCAACATGCCTCTCAGCAAATAGCTTGGGGTGTCTACTTTCTAAAATGGGGTCATTTGTGGGGGTTTTGTGCCATCTTGGCATTTTATGGCCTTCAAAACTGTAATAGGTAGTGAGAAGTGAACTCAAAAAATTACGCCCTTAGAAAGCCTGAAGGCGGTGCTTGGTTTTCGGGGCCCCGTACGCGGCTAGGCTCCCAAAAAGTCCCACATATGTGGTATCCCCGTACTCAGGAGAAGCAGCAGAATTTATTTTGGGGTGTCATTTCACATATGCCCATGGCATGCATGAGCAATATATCATTTAGTGACAACTTTGTGAAAAAAAAAAAAAAAAAAAAAAAGTTTGTAATTTTCCCGCAACTTGTGGCAAAATATAAAATATTCCATGGACTCAACATGCCTCTCAGCAAATAGCTTGGGGTGTCTACTTTCTAAAATGGGGTCATTTGTGGGGGTTTTGTGCCATCTTGGCATTTTATGGCCTTCAAAACTGTAATAGGTAGTGAGGCGTGAAATCAAAAATTTACGCCCTTAGAAAGCCTGAAGGCGGTGCTTGGTTTTCGGGGCCCTGTACGCGGCTAGGCTCTCAAAAAGTCCCACATATGTGGTATCCCCGTACTCAGGAGAAGCAGCAGAATTTATTTTGGGGTGTCATTTCACATACGCCCATAGCATGTGTGAGCAATATATCATTTAGTGACAACTTTGTGTAAAAAAAAAAAAAAAATTTTTTTTTTGTCATTATTCAATCGCTTGAGGCAAAAAAATAAAATATTCAATGGGCTCAACATGCCTCTTATCAATTTCCTTAGGGGGTCTACTTTCCAAAATGGGGTCATTTGGGGGGGTTTTGTACTGCCCTGTCATTTTAGCACCTCAAGAAATGAGATAGGCAGTCGTAAACTAAAAGCTGCGTAAATTCCAGAAAACGTACCTTAGTTTGTAGATGTGACAACTTTTGCGCAAACCAATAAATATACAATTATTGACTTTTTTTTTACCAAAGACATGTGGCTGAATACATTTTGGCCTAAATGTATGACTAAAATTGAGTTTATTGGATTTTTCTAATAACAAAAAGTAGAAAATATCATTTTTTTTCAAAATTTGCGGTCTTTTTACGTTTATATCGCAAAAAATAAAAATCGCAGAGGCAATCAAATACCATCAAAAGAAAGCTCTATTTGTGGGAAGAAAAGGACGCAAATTTTGTTTGGGTACAACATTGCATGACCGCGCAATTACCAGTTAAAGCAGCGCAGTGCCAAATTGTAAAAAGACCTCTGGTCATTTACCAGCAAAATGGTCCGGTCTGAAAGTGGTTAAGACTGTTCAATTTTTTGAGTTTGCAAATAAAAATTCATTCAAGTGGATCTATTGTCAGTCTCAAGTAACTAACGTGCACTAGCATGAAAAATGCACAAGCAAAAAAAAATGTTCCCGCTATGCCCAGGTGTGAATGGAGCCTGACTGACTGTGCAGCATAGCCTCAGTCTCCAATTCAGCCTACAGAATTTCCAATGTTTCTAGCATTACATGTACTGAACAGTGGCGGCCTGTCCATTAGGGGAGCTCGGGCGCCACCCCGCTCCATGTGTCCTCCTCCCCTCCTCTCCGTGTGTCTGCCCCCCCCCTCCTCTCCAATGTGTCTGGCCCCCCCCCTCCTCTCCAATGTGTCTGGCCCCCCCCTCCTCTCCAATGTGTCTGCCCCCCCCCCCTCCTCTCCAATGTGTCTGGCCCCCCCTCCTCTCCTCTCCAATGTGTCTGGCCCCCCCTCCTCTCCTCTCCAATGTGTCTGGCCCCCCCTCCTCTCCTCTCCAATGTGTCTGGCCCCCCCTCCTCTCCTCTCCAATGTGTCTGGCCCCCCCTCCTCTCCTCTCCAATGTGTCTGGCCCCCCCTCCTCTCCTCTCCAATGTGTCTGGCCCCCCCTCCTCTCCTCTCCAATGTGTCTGGCCCCCCCTCCTCTCCTCTCCAATGTGTCTGGCCCCCCCTCCTCTCCTCTCCAATGTGTCTGCCCCCCCCCCTCCTCTCCTCTCCAATGTGTCTGCCCCCCCCCCTCCTCTCCTCTCCAATGTGTCTGGCCCCCCCTCCTCTCCTCTCCAATGTGTCTGGCCCCCCCTCCTCTCCTCTCCAATGTGTCTGCCCCCCCCCCTCCTCTCCTCTCCAATGTGTCTGCCCCCCCCCCTCCTCTCCAATGTGTCTGGCCCCCCCCCCCTCCTCTCCAATGTGTCTGCCCCCCCCCCTCTCCAGTTGTCCGGCCCTCCCCTCTCTCCATCCATGTGTCCGACCCCCTAATCTACATGCAAGGAGTCGACACATGGATTCTAATTTTGTTTATTTTTTAAAGCGTGTGATTAGAGCCAGAGGCTCTAATAGGCTTAAAAAAAAAAAAGTGGATTCAGGGTGCAGAGCACTTGAGTGACAATAGCGAATGAATATTCGCTATTGCCACACTGATCCTCCTGCTGGCCAATCAGGACGCGGGTCCTGTCAGACACCCATCACCCAATTGGCTGAAAGAACAAGCGATCCTATCGGATGCCGAGGAGGGAGGAGATGTGCTAGAAGTCACTGCCTGTTGGAGTGCTGCCCGTCCGCAAACCTAGCTGGGGTAAGTCCTGGGCTAGATCCCCCCCCCCAAAATAAAAAATAACACCAGCCTCCACTGGTACTGAACATTCGTGTGCAGTCTTCTGGAGATGTCAGGGGCTACAGCGGGGGGGCTGACCTATTCCTCATAAATTGTGAGGTATATTTGGAAATCCAAAAATCCGAAAAAATAGCTATTCAATTATAGTTATTAGAATTTCCTTTTCAAATTTGGCTACAGAATGGAATTAATAATGAATAGTAATAAAAAAGTTATTAGTTACGTTCCATTCGTTTAGATACGTCATTTGTAATTTTCGGAGCCATTGTGAGCTCTTCGGACAAGTAAGTGTCCTTATTAAAAGTCAGCAGCTACAGTACATCAGCCTGTCCAACAAAAGCTGGGCAGCTTTTTGTCGAAGAAAACCAGTGCAGTATCCCAGTCAGAAGACAATCGCTCAGTGGGGAGATCAGTGTACTAACATTGGATAGTTAGTACAGCGGCTCCTCCCGCTGATGGTGTGTACCTGGCATGATTAGACAATCAAATGCAACAAAACTAAACAAAACTTTTTTTATTTTTTATGGTTATTTAAAAAGTTACTGCACATAAAATGTGCACGTTTTATTCTGTGAATTTGTCCTGTTGGTTCTGTTAAAAAGCATTGCAAAGTTATTTACAAACTAAAGTTAGTGTTTCTTTTTTTTTTTTTTTTTGGAGCGGCCACAACCCATTGCAGGGCGGCCTTGACTTAATGGGCTTACCGGTTACCTTCTCTTGACCTGCTCCTCCGCGTCTAGGGGATACCCAACGACTTGTACGCTGACACAGATAAAGTCCTTTTAAAAAGGTTTTCTTTTGCAGTAGAACTTTCACAAATACAGTCTCTTAGGAGAACAGAGGGCACGGGGTGAAGAACTTAGGCACCTTGAACTGCAGGTTTAGCAAAGTCTCTAATTCCACCCAGAGAGCAGCCACTCGCAGCTGGGCACTTCAAGGCTGAACAGATCTCTAGCCAGGGATCATGGCAGTCAGTACATTGACTCAAAACTTGAACAATCAACTGAGGGTATACAGAAACCTTTTTCCAACTGTACCTGGAACGTTTCCCGCTTCCTTTGTGGTACTGGAAAATTGTGAATTTGTCAATGTCCTTCCCAACTCAGTAACCAGGCACTTCTCAGGATGCCCCTTGCCGGCCGTCTTCCGAAGAGTCACTTCCACGAGCTGTGGTGCCCCTCCAAGCCGAGAGCACACCCAGACACTTTGAATCCTCCCTCAGTTACTGCACCTCGGACCAGCTGGTTCTGAGACTCAGGAACAGACGGATCCCTACCCCAGACCAGACGGGTCTATCAGGGGTCACTGACAAGAACATGCTGCGGGATATCGGACACCCCGTGACCGGGACCCATCACGGGGATACCCCGGTCCTGGAACCAGAACAGACCACACGGGTCTCACGAACAACTCCGGAACCCCAGACACGTGACCCACACCTGTTTAAGTACCCCCTCCCAGACTCCTCAGCGGGCCCCGGCACTCCCGCTGATTGGCTCCGAGAGGGCCATACCCAAACATCCAACCAGACTTGATTCTGGCCTGTCATGTGCACTTCACCGCTCACATGACCCGGCAGAACTTCTAAACGCAGCCTGGCCAGACTGGTGTTGGGCCTACCTACTATAATTAACCCTCAGAACCTTTATTGTCCTGAGGCCAAAAACGAAATTTACAATGCGTGTGACATTTGATCCCAAATGTCATCCGCTACATTTCTTTTTCAACTTAAAGTGGTTGTAAACCCTTACAAACCACTTTGACCTACAGGTAAGCCTAGATTAAGGCTTACCTGTAGGTCCAAGCAATATCTCCTAAACCTATATGGTTTAGGAGATATTTGCCCGAAAACGGGCACCGCTGTCTACGGCGCATGCGCCGTAGACAGCGGCGCGCAGGCGCACTGAACGCGGCAGTTCCAAAAATGGAGCTGCCGCATTTGTCGACTCCTGTGCGCATGCGCGGGAGTGACATCATCGCGGCTTCGCCGAATGACAGCGGCGGAGCTGCGAGACGCCACCAGCAAGATGGATGCGGCGGACTACAGGGGACAGCGCGACTTCGCTGGCTCCTGTGTCAGGTAAGTGACACATAATGGGCTACTATGCGATGCGATGCGATGCACAGTAGTCCATTATGCTTTACCTTTGCAGGGTAAAAAAAGAGGAAGTAAACTCATCAGGGTTTACTTCCTCTTTAACACTGTTCTAAGGTTCTGTTTGCATCTAGGCATTGCTATTTTCCCAGGCGTTTTTTCCCGTACAGGCGTTTTTTCCCGTACAGGCGTTTTTTTTCTGTACAGGCGTTTTTGAAGTTCAAAAGGTCGCCAATGTAAAAGAATTAAAACGCCTGTAATCTGCCAAAAAAGAAGCTTGTGTACCTTTTTGAGCGACGGGTGGTTTTGCTTTGGGGGCAACAGAACGCTAAGATGTGAACAGGGGCCATTGAAATGAATAGCATTTGTCATGTTGGTGCGTTTTTAGAACTGAGGCTTAGAGCAGAAAAACGCCTAGATGTGACCAGAGCCTAAATGGAAGATATGTGTAAATATAAATTAAATGTGAAAAAAATAACAAAAAAACAAAAATGTTTAAATATTAATAGTTAATGAAATAGAAACAAACACAAAAATTAGCAGGAATATATAGTATAAGAAAGGAGGAGAATAAGGAGTTAATTAGGGCTGGTTAAGGAGGCGTTAAACAGAAATGTTTATTTTTTAGGAAAAAAACTTTTTTTGGGTTGCATTAACTGACATTTGCACATCTAAGTTCATCCCTTTGATCTGCAGATGAATGAACAGAATGAGACAAAATGACATTGAAACACTGTATCTTTATACGTTGTTTCTAAGCAAGTATTGTTTATAAACACTGATACAGACTGCTTTTTGACAGCTGTGCACACTTTTCTGAGTATACAATAATGTCGCCTGCGATTAATCAAAGCCGTCCATTATTTTATACTGGGTTGGGGCTTCCAGAAGCCAGGCAGAGAGCCTGAACATGCTATACACAACTGACCCATTAACAGTAAAGTGGTCATAATGGTCCACTCAATCAGTGCCAGGGCCGTCTTTAATATTGATTGGACCCGGGGCAAAATTTTTCTTGGGGGGGGGGGGCCCTCCCCCCCATGTAGTTTCGCTCTCCACCTTCTCTGAGTCTTACAATAAATAGCAGCTACACTTAAAATCAGTTTACTGTATCAGATCAAGCAGCGATTGGGATTGGTTGCCAGAGGTTACAGCATATCTTTACCGCTTATTGACTGGTTGCTAGAGGTTACAGCACACATTAAGGCTCACTGATTAGTTGCTAAAGGTTACAGCACATGATTTCTGCTTGTTGATTGGTTGCTAGAGATTACTGTACAGTAATACTGCTCACTGGTTGCTGTAGGTTACAGCACATCTTCTCCTCTCTGCAGGGGGGCATGATATGCATATGAATGCCACCTTTATTTACATATCAATGTCGTCGGGCTCAGATATTTACATATGAATGTCATTGCTATTTACATATGAATGACGGTTATTTACATGTAAACACAGGGTCTGCAGGTGAGTCATCTTTACTCAAAAATAGAGCAGGGCTGGGCAGCATTGGTAGCAGCACTTCACACAGATATTGGGACGCAGCACAGGACTAAAATTTCAAGGGACAAGGGAATTTAAACTGGAATGGTTGGCAAGTATGAGGCAGCTTCTTTGGGCCCCACAGCAATGACAGGGCCCAGGGCAGCTGCCCCTTTTTCCCTGCCTTAAAGACGGCCCTGATCAGTGCTCTCTCACCAACTCAGCCCCAGGTAATGTCCAGTATTATATGGTGCCTGAAATTACCTGGATGGATGACATCACTGCCCCTCCCCAAATGAAAGTGTTCAGGGCTGGTGATTGGCTGCTCAGGCCTGAGCACTGTCACCTGAGGGGCGGCGGGGGGGTCACTTCCTCATGCATCTCCAATTGCATATAAGGATCTGTACCTGGAAGCATTGTTTCATCTTATCCGGTACTGTTACATGTTGTTAAAATGTTTGCTGCAGGAAAATTGTTGCCATTTCTGGGATATTCTTTTGCAGCAAAGAGTTTGGACGTAACCCAAAGCCGTCTCTCAGCTTCCTATTGATCCCTCTATGCCAGACACACAGCTGCAAACACCTAGAATTGGATAGAAAACAAGGTTTGGGAGATATTGGACTTAAGGTGCATTTATATATGAAGAACACACTATATTAAAAAAAAAAAATATATATTGTAATACACAAGAAAATTGAAAAGAGCATTTATATACAATACATCCGCATCCATTTGGCTAGAAAAGGACACATTTTGATGTTGAAATGCTGTGATCCACACTTGTATTCTACATGTTTCGCCATAAAGGCTTCTTCAGGAGACGCATGGAACTTATTTACTGAATAAATAATCATACATATCAGATGAATATTGTTAAATTATTAAAAAAAGATTTAAAAAAATAAATAACAGTGTAGTACTATATATATATATATATATATATATATATATATATATATATATATATATATATATATATATATATATATATATATATATATATATATGTAAGGGATCTTCCCGGGGTAGGGTGTGTTTGGACACAGTTCACAGCAGACTTGGAATTTATAAAGCAGATCTTGGCGTTTATTCGTGGTACAAACAGTCCAGCAAACAAAATATACAGCAACACCGTGCTTTCTAAGTACAACAAAAATAAAAGTCCTAGCCCGGCTGGGCGCTTACTAACAGGTTCTGCTCACCTATCTGACACTTACAAACACAGCGTCTTTCGCCTGGATATCGCAGGGTGGGTTTTAGCTCCAGCAGTGGCTGTGCTTGCAGCTTCCTTCAACACACAGATTGTTCATTCCCTGGCTGAGAAGCAATCACCTGCAGACCCTACAGAGCCTTTAGCTTCCCAGGCTAATTAGGATCCAAGCTCACCTGATCCCAAACCCAGAACTGGATCGGGGGATGTGGAATGACAGGTCCCTCTACCAAACCTACCTGCCATTCCATATAAACCCAGGCCCGGCAAAATTAAATAACAACTCAGCAGCATATCGCTGCTGAGAAACTGATCCATCCTGGATTTACCATCTCACACTGTGTAGCAACCTAGGTGAGATGTACACCCCCTCGATCACTTCTCCAGTGACATGTCTACATATCCCCCCCCTCTTTTTCAGACCGGAGGGCTGAGCCTTTTGTCCCCACAGACAACTTACCCTTGACAATGCGTCAGCATTTGCCTGTAATTTCCCTGGCCTGTGTTCCACAGTGAAATTAAAGTTTTGTAGGGAGAGAAACCATCTAGTCACTCTTGCATTTCTCTCCTTGTTTAACTTCATCCATGTTAGGGGGGCATGGTCTGTCACCAACTTGAATTTCCTGCCTAGCAAGTAATACTTTAACGATTCTAGGGCCCACTTTACTGCCAAACATTCTCGCTCCACAATGGCATAATTTTTCTCGGCCGGGGTTAGTTTTCTACTCAAGTACGTCACTGGATGCTCCTCACCATTCACTACTTGTGAGAGTACTGCACCTAAGCCTGTGTTAGAGGCATCTGTCTGGACCAGAAATTCTCGCCTGAAATCGGGGGTGACTAACACAGGTGGTTGGCACAAGGCAGACTTAAGGCTTTGGAAAGCCTCCTCGGCCTCTGGGGTCCACGTGACCATTGCTGTCTTTCCGCCCTTTGTCAAGTCAGTTAGCGGAGCAGCAACTGAGGCAAAGTTCGGCACAAATCTACGGTAATAACCCGTAATACCCAGGAAAGCTCTAACCTGTTTCCTTGTCAGGGGTCTAGGCCAATTCTGTATTGCCTCAATTTTATTTAGCTGTGGCCTAACCAATCCTCTTCCAACAATGTAGCCCAGATATTTGGCCTCTTCTAGGGCTAGAGCACACTTCTCGGCATTTATGGTCAACCCCGCATCACTTATGGCATCCAACACGGCCTGTACCTTACAGAGGTGACTTTCCCAATCAGGGCTAAAAATGACCACATCATCGAGGTAGGCAGCTGAGTAATCACGATGTGGTCGCAGAATCAAGTCCATCAACCTCTGGAAAGTTGCAGGCGCCCCATGTAACCCGAATGGCATCACTACATACTGGAATAGCCCATCAGGGGTGGAGAATGCAGTTTTCTCTTTAGCCTCACCAGAAAGTGGAATCTGCCAGTAGCCCTTTGTGAGATCGAGGGTGGTTATGTACCTGGCGTTACCCAACTTCTCAATCAACTCATCTACCCTGGGCATAGGATACGCATCGAACTTGGAGATCTCATTCAACTTTCTGAAATCGTTACAGAACCTCCAAGTTCCATTGGGCTTTGGGATTAGCACAATTGGGCTGGACCATTCACTCTGTGACACCTCAATTACCCCCAGAGCAAGCATACGTTTTACCTCGGCAGATACGGCTTCCCTACGTGCCTCGGGTATCCTATAGGGCTTAAGGTTTACTCTGCTTCTAGGCTCAGTTTCAATGTGATGATGGATGAGGTGGGTACGCCCTGGGAGGTCAGAGAACTTGTTTTTGTTTTTCTGTAAAAATTCCTGAGCCTCCTGTTTCTGTGACACTGATAGAGTATCACCTACCTTGACTGGAGGGATTGGTGGTGACAAATTATTAACAGTATTTGTCGCCACCAAGGATTCCCTGTCTTTCCAGGGCTTGATCAAGTTTATGTGATAAACTTGGAAAGGCTTCCTTCTACCTGGTTGGTGCACCTTGTAGTTCACCTCACTGACCTTTTCAACAATTTCATAAGGACCTTGCCACTTCGCCAAGAATTTACTCTCAACAGTGGGGACTAGTATAAGGACCCTATCGCCTGGGTTGAATGTCCTGATTCTTGCGGACCGGTTGTAAATTCTACTTTGGGCCTCTTGAGCCCTCTGGAGGTGTTCCCTTACCAGGGGCATTACAGTGGCTATACGGTCCTGCATTTGTGCTACATGCTCAATAACACTCTTGTATGGGGTGGACTCATTCTCCCATGTCTCTTTTGCAATGTCTAGTAGACCCCTAGGGTGACGACCATAGACCAACTCGAATGGTGAGAACCCTGTGGACGCTTGGGGCACCTCCCTAATAGCAAACATGAGGTAGGGTAATAAATGATCCCAGTCACGACCATCTTTTGCCACCACTTTCTTCAACATATGTTTCAAAGTTTTATTAAATCTCTCCACCAATCCGTCCGTCTGGGGGTGGTACACAGAGGTACGGATGTGTGAGATTTTAAATAGTCTGCATAATTCCTTCATTACTTTCGACATAAATGGCGTACCTTGGTCAGTTAGGATTTCTTTGGGGATCCCAGTCCTAGAGAACATATAAAACAACTCACGTGCAATTGTTTTAGATGCAGTGTTTCTTAAGGGTACAGCCTCAGGATAGCGGGTCGCATAATCCAGGACTACCAAAATATACTGGTGTCCTCTAGCTGACCTTACAATGGGACCCACTAAATCCATGGCAATACGCTCAAAAGGCACCTCTATAATAGGGAGCGAAACCAAAGGACTGCGAAAATGTGACACTGGGGCACTAACCTGACATGTGGGGCACGACTCACAGTATTTTTTAATGTCATCATATATGGCCGGCCAAAAAAACCTCTGGAGAACCCTCTCTCGCGTTTTGTCAGTCCCCAAGTGTCCCCCAAGAACATGGTTATGTGCCATGTCAAGCACCTGACGCCGGTACGGCTTAGGTACCAGAAGCTGTTCCACAATCTCATCCTTAACCTTATTGACTCTATAGAAAAGATCATTAGTCACCGAAAAATGTGGAAATCTTTTTTCAGCATCTGGTTCCTGAGGTACCCCGTTCATAACAGCAACCTGCTCTCTCGCATTTTTGAGAGTGGGGTCCTGTAATTGTGCAGCCCCAAAATTATCGCTAGACACCTCTAAGTCTAGTATATTTTGCTCAGTGGGAGGAGCCTCCTCCTCCCCAGCCAGGACCTGCAAAGGAAAACAATCATTTTCATCCTGTACACTTTTATCATTCACAGTGGACAAAGCAACCACCTTAGAGATATCCTCACTCCTTTTGGGGATTTTTCTTTTTTCCCAGAGAGCCCAGAATAAAGGAAAATCGCGCCCCAATATTACATTATGCATGAGGTTTTTAACCACACCCACTTCATATTGTACTGTGCCTTGTTCAGTCCCGACTTTAGCCAGCACTATAGGGTACACTTTTGTATCACCATGTATACACACAACGCTCATATGCTTTTTAGACTCTAAGTCCCCAGTCACCAGGCTAGCATGCACCAAGGTTACAAGGCTTCCTGAGTCCATTAACGCTTTAACAGGAAAGTCATTGATTGTAATATCGCAGATTTGCGGTTCAGTCTCTAGTCCAGGAACTGCAGCACAAGATGGTTCCGCAAATAGCGACTGACGCCGGCTAGCGTCACATTCCATGGGTTCAGAGGTAAGAGGGCAATGGGCCGACACGTGTCCCGCCTCATGGCATCTCCAACACTGGATAGGGCCTGGTCTCTTTGGCAAGGAGTCCTTTTCAGAGCCCCTTAGCCACCCTGGACCATCACCAGTCTTTTGTCCCTGAGACACCACTTGAGCTCTTTTCCCCCCATCAGCACCCCTCCACACTCCCCCAATAGATGGAAGTCTCTTACCAGCTGACGGCACAGATCTGGCGCTCCGGGGAGGTGAAGATGCTGCAGGAACATCACGGAGGTAGTCCTCAGTCGCCTGGAACCTCTCCACAAGGTTGACAAGTTCGTTTGCATTCTTAGGATCACCTTGTCCCACCCAGCGTTGCAAGTCAGTAGGAAGCGCTCGGAGGTAGCGATCCATCACGACCTTCTCTAGGATTTGTGCAGGAGTAGAAGTGTCTGGCTCCAACCACTTTCTTGCCAAATGGATTAGGTCATACATCTGGGACCTCGCTGATTTGTCCAGACTGTAGCTCCAGTTGCGTACCCTCCGGGCACGGACTGCAGTAGTAACTCCTAGTCGGGCAAGTATCTCCTCTTTTAGCCGAGTATAGTCCTTAACCTCTTGCTCACTGAGGTCATAGTAGGCCTTTTGGGGTTCACCTGTTAAATAGGGCGCAATTACCTCTGCCCACTCAGCGGCTGGTAACTTCTCTCGCTCAGCCACGCGCTCAAATACTGTTAGAAAGGCCTCAACATCGTCCTCAGCAGTCATCTTTTGCAGCGCTTTCTGCACAGTCCTTCTCCCAAAAAAAATCTCTGGAGCGGCTCCCATCACTATGGGTGGATTAGCAACCACAGGCGCCTCTCGATTTACTATCAGGTGCTCGATAAGTTGTTGTTGGCTTTGGCGCAAAGCTTGCAACTCTTCCTTATGCATCTGCTGTTGTGCCGCCATGGACTGTTCATGTCGTTGCTGTTGTTGCAAACTCACTTGCATAAACTGCTTCAGCATCTCCTCCATGTTGCTGGACTGTTCCTGGAGTGTCATTGCAGCTTTCACCCAGGACATAAGCAGCTGTAGCCAAGTCTGTCCACACCGTTGCCCCTAGCAACCGACTTTGCCCGCATTCTCCACCAATTGTAAGGGATCTTCCCGGGGTAGGGTGTGTTTGGACACAGTTCACAGCAGACTTGGAATTTATAAAGCAGATCTTGGCGTTTATTCGTGGTACAAACAGTCCAGCAAACAAAATATACAGCAACACCGTGCTTTCTAAGTACAACAAAAATAAAAGTCCTAGCCCGGCTGGGCGCTTACTAACAGGTTCTGCTCACCTATCTGACACTTACAAACACAGCGTCTTTCGCCTGGATATCGCAGGGTGAGTTTTAGCTCCAGCAGTGGCTGTGCTTGCAGCTTCCTTCAACAGACAGATTGTTCATTCCCTGGCTGAGAGCAATCACCTGCAGACCCTACAGAGCCTTTAGCTTCCCAGGCTAATTAGGATCCAAGCTCACCTGATCCCAAACCCAGAACTGGATCGGGGGATGTGGAATGACAGGTCCCTCTACCAAACCTACCTGCCATTCCATATAAACCCAGGCCCGGCAAAATTAAATAACAACTCAGCAGCATATCGCTGCTGAGAAACTGATCCATCCTGGATTTACCATCTCACACTGTGTAGCAACCTAGGTGAGATGTACACCCCCTCGATCACTTCTCCAGTGACATGTCTACAATATATATATATATATATATATATATATATATATATATATATATATATATATATATATATATATATATATATATATTTTTTTATATTTTTTTTATTCTTTTTTTGTGTTTTGAATAATGTAATATTCACGTGATATGTATGTTTATTCAGTAAATAAGATGCCACACTTTTCCTAAAGAAGCCTTACGGCGAAACATGTAGAATACAAGTGTGGATCACAGCATTACAACATCAATATGTGTCCTTTTCTACCCAAACGGATGCAGATGTATTGTATATAATGCCATTTTATATTTTCTTATGTATTACAATACTTATTTTTTTTCTTTATATAGTGTGTTTATCATATATATTTAAATATAAGTGCACCTTATTTCCCAAACGTTGTTTTCTATGCAGACATCGGGGGATGGTGGTGCCATATATCTTCCATAATAGATTCTGGAGTTGATCACATATACCTTTTGCACCTAGAATTGAATATTTGGTTCAGCCAGTCACCTCTGCCAGACCAGCCCTGGACTCGCCCAGCCCCCCCACTGCTTCAGCAGCACAGGCTGCTCCAGGATACCCCCCCCCCCCATATTCTGCTGAAAGGAAAATGAAGGAGCGGCAGAAGACTGATGGGGTCACCCCTCTGCTTTTTTCTCCTGCCAGCATGTTCACAGTGTTGGCAGCATTGTGTTGGCTTACACGTGCTACTCTCCCTCTTCAGTCTGCATGTTGCTGTGTAGTGAATGACATAGAGCTGATACCAAGACAGATTCAGGTACTTTCACTAGCTGTACGTATAAATACATTTAATGGGTTTTCAGTAAATATAGAACTGCATTAAATGGGGTTTTCATGTGCCCGGCGTTCAGCTTCCATCGTTGGTCTCGGCGCCCTCATGTTTAATCTCGTCACTTGCTGATATAAAGCAGACGTCGGCCTTTCAGAAGATGGTTAGCAGAACTGTTGGCTTTGCAAGAGCTGCAAAATGAAAGGGAAATAGAAGTCTGACATCAATAAATATATATTTTCATTTGTTTGTTTTACCGGTGGATTTTCATGTGGACTTTCAAATTTCAAACCTGCTTGCTGTCCCATATTGTCAGCGATGAGATTTCATATACAGATTTGTAGACTTTTCTTGTTGATGACTGTCAATGTCATATAGACAGGATACAACCTTCAGATGGTAGACAAACAAGCTAATTGAACCCATAACCCTACCACTGCAAGGGTCAAGTGGCATGGCCCCCCCCAGTGCAAGAAAACATGAAGGTCCCCCCTGATAGGGGCCCTTCCCTCTGATCCTGGAGCCTTTTACTCGCATTGTGGGACCCTTTATTACGACCTTCTTCCTGCCATCCTAGGGTCCCCCCCCCCCCCCCCACGATGGCCGAACTCCACAGCCTAGTCGCAAGTGCAAACTTTGCGACCCTGGTAGTTCCTTCACTGGTGTCATTTTTGGTGTTTTATGTATTTATTTTTTTAACAATTTCATTTTTCTCCAATATCCTTTTAGGTCCCCCCCCCCCCCCCAAAATCCTACCAGGTCCTTATCTGAGCTGGCAGGCCAGGAAAGGGGGAGGGGCGACAAGCAAGCGTGTGTGTGTATGTGTGTGTGTGTGTGTGTGTGTGTGTGTGTATATATATATATATATATATATATATATATGTGTATATATATTACACATATATTTATTTTTAATTATTATGAACGTGATTAAAATACAAGCATAACAGTTCCCCAAGTGTTTAACATTTCCATTGTGGTGGTTACATGAGAAGAATTCCAATTGAACAGAGATCTGATACTATCCCCACATGTTTCGCCTTATGGCTTCATCAGGGGTTATACGAATCAACCAATGACTACAAAAAACACCTCAAAGCCCCCATGAGGGCTCCCACCAAAGGAAGGACCACCAAGAGGAGGAGGCACTGACGTGGCCACAGAGGACATACAATAACCAGGTTGTAACCCATACTCATTCACGTGGGGGGGGGGATGGATCTGGTGGTCCACTTGTTCCCTACCACCCACCAGGATTGTGGGGAAGAGGCCCTTGTCCCCATCAACATGAGGACAAGGTGCTTTGGGGAGGGGGGTACCATTTTGGTGAATGAGTAGGGGTACAGTGTACCCTATACTCATTCACGTGGGGGGGGGGGCTTTGATCTGGTGGTCCACTTGTTAAAGGGGGATTCCAGATTCTGACAACTACTGGCCAGGGTTGTGGGGAGGGGGTACTGGTCCCCATCACAACACAAGGTGCATTAGGGAGAGGGGGTGGTCAGTGGCTCTTCCTGCCCCAAGCTTCCCTCCCGTGTTGAGGGCATGTGGCGTAGTATGGTTCCGGGGGGGGGGGCGGGGGTTGCTTGCCGCCTTTCTTTTTTGGCAGCCAGGCTACATGCTCTGATAAGGGTTTGGTATGGATTTATGAGGGGACCCCACACCATATTTAATTTTTTGGCATGGAGTTCTACTTAAAATCGGTACCAAACCCAAAGGGGCCTGATATGGACGGGGGAGGGAGACCCGCAACATTTTTTAACAATTTTTTTTTTTTGCCGGAAATGTGTGTGTTTTTTTTTTTTTATTATTATTTATTTATTTGTACATTTAGCTCTCACCGGGGGAATCAGTCATTTGTTGTTGAGGAATGCGGCGGCCGACTTCCCGGCCCGCTCTTTAACAACCGGCTAATGTTGAAGACACTGGTGGCTGCCGGCTCCAAAAATTTGCATCTAAATCGCAGCTGAACCGCTGCTTTGGAAATTTGCAGTATAAAACTGAGGGGAAATTTTGTATCGGACATGTGTGAACCGAGCCCGAGTGCTTTGGAATGCAGAAAACTTCTTTCTCCGATGATGTAATGTGTATAAAACATCCTCAAATAGTTCATGTTTAGACCTAAACACAGTCCACTCCATGTATGAATAACTCTTGTGGGTGTGATGGGAGTACAGAGGTCGTACCTGCAACGTCCTCGTCCCCGGGGATCCGCCCACTGCCCTGTCCCCTGACCTCTGCTCTGCCGATCAACCACTTGGAACCCTCTGGAATGAGTTTTTGTTTTGTTTTTAATTGCACACACGTAAAAATTACTTAACCCCCCCCCCCCCAAAAAAATGATACATTTCCTGATAGCAGAGTAAAAATACATTGCGGTTGCAATTTTGTACCTCGCATGAGAATTGCACAAATGTTGGTCAAATCTTTATCTTTAGGGGGGGGGGGGGGGGTACACTAAAAAATGCCTTTTTTTTATTTTTTATAAATAATAATTTTTGCAAAAGAAGAATAAACGGTTAAAAAAGGGAACATTGCACAGAAGACTTCCCAAAGTATTGGCTACAGTGAACACTAACATGGTTTTCCTGCATTGAAAAAACAATTTGGGGCGCATTCACACGATGACCTGCATGCGAATCGCACAGGATTTCTATGCGAGTCACATTCGGTTCTATGCAGTGCGATTTCAGCCCATTCATTTTGACTGGGCTGGAGTCGCACTGCACCATTAGTAGTGCATGCACTAGTGCCCCATCATTGGTGTCAGTGGGAGGAATAGTGCCCCATCATTGGTGTCAGTGGGAGGAATAGTGCCCCTGTCATTGGTGTCAGTGGGAGGACTAGTGCCCCCGTCATTGGTGTCAGTGGGAGGACTAGTGCCCCATCATTGGTGTCAGTGGGAGGAATAGTGCCCCCATCATTGGTGTCAGTGGGAGGAATTGTGCCCCATCATTGGTGTCAGTGGGAGGAATTGTGCCCCAACATTGTTGTCATTGGGAGGGATTGTGCCCCATTGTTTTTCATTGGATGGAATAGCACCCCATAGTTGGTGTCAGTGAGAGGAATTGTGCCATATCATTGGGAGGAATAGTGCCCCATCATTGGTGTCAGTGGGAGGAATTGTGCCCCATCGTTGGTATCATTGGGATTGTGCCCCATTGTCGGTGTCATTGGGAGGAATAGTGCCCTATAGTTGGTGTCATTGAGAGGGATTGTTCCCTATTGTCATTGGGAGGAATAGTGCCCCATAGTTGGTGTCAGGGGGAGTAATAGTGCCCCATCATTGGTGTCATTGGGAGGGATTGTGCCCCATTGGTGTCAGTGGGATGAATAGTGCCCCATCATTGGTGTCAGTGGGAGGAATAGTGCCCCGTCATTGGGAGGGATTGTGCCCCATTGTTGTCAGTGGGATGAATAGTACCCCATCATTGGTGTCAGTGGGAGGAATAGTGCCCCAAACTTGGTGTCAGTGGGAGGAATAGTGCCCCATCATTGGGATTAATTGTGCCCCAACGTTGGTGTCATTGGGAGGAATAGTACCCCCATAGTTGGTGTCATTGGGATGAATTGTGGCCCTTTATTGGTTTCAGTGAGGACAATTATGGCCCATTGTTGGTATCAGTGGATGAAATAATGCCCCAAGGGCTGGATAAAAGCAAACAAAGGGCCAGATCTGGCCCCCGGGCCGCAGTTTTGGAGACGGTTGCTCCAGGCCATGGATAATCTTCCCATTCTCGGATCCATAGTCCGCTCCTCCAGATCTGTGCAGACGTGGGGGGGGGAGACAATTATAGAAGCTGGAGGGGGGCGGTGTGTGCAAACGAAGCCACGGTTGCCATGGCTGCACAGAGCAGAAATGTAACATTGGTGACGATTATAAAACGATGATCGTGGTTTGGCGGTAAAAAGGGGGAACCCGGTCAGTGTTAGGTGGGGGGGGGGGTCGTAATGTTAAGGCTGATCAGTGTTTTATATTTTAAGTCAAAATCTTTTCATCCCGCTAAGTGCAGCAGAAGGCAGCTTTTTTTTTTTTTTTTTTTATTTCATGAAACTTTATTGAGAGGGTTGTGGCAGTGCGGTGTCTCAGACAGGTATGAATGGAGCTGCACTGGGGTCGCACTGGGGTCATGAACGGGAAACGCAAACCAGGACGGTCCCTGGGAATCTGGGGCAACTCGTAACCATGAAGGAGGACCAAGCTTCCATTCTGCCCCTCCTTCCAACCTAAAATCTGCGTCTTATTGCGCCCCGCCTTTTTATTGCACTTTAATTTTTTTTATTTTTTTTATATAGAATAACGCCCTGACACACAAGTACATTAAGCCCCGGTTCACATTTGCCACGTCTTCTAATGCAACACAGAAAATCGCATGAGAAGTCAACACCCTTTCATTGCAATGGGCACCATCTAAGTACTGGTTCACACCGGTGCGATCTCTGATGCAACTTGAGTAGCTCAGAATCGCATGAGAAGGGAAATCGTATTATTTTCAGTGGTGCCCATTCACATTAATGGGGTCTCTGTGCAGTTTTGGAAAAGGTTCCTGTGCTACTTTTGGTGCGATTTCTGCAGTGACTTGGCTTCATAGAATATATTAAGCACATCCAAAGTCGCACTACATAATCGCACTGACAATCGCATCAAAGCGCATTACTTTTTGTAAATAAAAATAACCGCTTATACTTACCTTCTCTTAGTAATTGTTTTGCACAAAGCGGCTCCGATCCTCTTCTGGGGTCCCCTGCCACACTCCAGGCTCCTCCTCCTCCTCATTGGGTGCCCCCCACAGAATGAGCATGTACGCTCCCGACCCTCGCTGCTGCGTACCATTGAAACAGGCAGCGGGACTCCGCCCCGCCCCTCCTCGCAGCATTTGATTGACAAAGGCCTCCCGCTGCTATCCATCTGTCCAATGAGGAGAGAGGCAGTGGCTGGAGCCGCTGCGCTTGTGCACATCGCTGGATCGAATCGGGCTCGGGAAATAAAAAGGAGGGGGAGCTGTAGCACAGAAGGTTTTTCACCTTTAATGCATTCTTGAGGCTTTAATTTCTGGGACCACTTTAATTGCAACAAACGTTCCCGCCGTACTTTTCTGCTTCTTCCTTAGAGTGCCACAGACTGAGCTGTTAAAAATCGCAAAAAAAAAAAAAATGCCAAGGCAGCGGTCTTGGTCTTGGTCTTGGTCTTGGTCTTGTCTTTATGACTTCAAGGTGTTATTGTCAGCCAAAGTTGCAAAAGTCGCATGAAAGTCACTTTGAAGTCAGAGAAGTTGCAAAGTCGAAAAGTGTAAAGGAAAGTTCTGTATATAATTGTGTTCTATTTTGTATATATTGCACACTGCCCTCACTGTGCACACAGCACTAATAATGTTTTCATTACATGTTTGCATTCTTTTGAGTCCTGATTAGAATTAGCCTGCCTATGTTACGCCCCTTGTTACCATAAACCTACAATTGTAATATTCGTGTGATACCTACGTAATCATGTGTATAAAAACCTTGAATTGCGTCATAATAAAGCAGAACGGTTATTTGGAAAGATGTGGAGTGTATCTTTTGCGTCTGTTCCCTACTGCAGTAGTTGTTATTAATTTGGAACCGCTAATCAATATGAGGGATAGGAGTTTCCTATCTATAAATTCCCATGTCAAAAGTCACTTTTGAAGTTGCATCAAGTGCCATGCAAGTCGCAACGGCTCCTGCTGCTGTCAGTCAAATTCTGTGAGGAGGGGGGGGGCGGGGGCCGAGTCCTGCTGTCTGGGTCAATGGACGCAGCAGAGGGGCTAGGGGAAGGGCGCCAGCAAGGGGTGCCCTAGAAGTTGCATGACTTTGGGGTTGCAGCATTGGGAACCGAGCCTAAGGCCGCGTACACACGGGCGGATTGTCTGCCCAACTTAGTCCGCTGAACCGTGTTTCAGCGGACAATCCGCTCGTGTGTGGGCTTCAGCGGACTTTTTCAGCGGACAGTCTGACGGACTTTGTCTTTCGGAATTTCCGTAATTTTGTCCGCTGAAACTTGGTTTTGTCCGTCCAAACTTGGTTTCAGCGGACAGTCCGCTCGTGTGTAGGCAAGTTGGACGGACTAAGTATGGCGCATGCTCAGAAAGGATTTACACGGCCGAAGGTTGCATTGCTGTGTATTGGACGTCGTTTTTCTAGTCCCGTCGTACGTGCTGTACACGTCATCGCGCAAGTTTTCGGCGGACTGTCTGCTCATCGTGTGTGGTCAAGTCCGTTCATTCAAAATTTGGACGGACTGTCTGTCGGATTGTCTGACGAACTTAGTTGGGCAGACAATCCGCCCGTGTGTACGCGGCCTAAGTGGTAAAAGACCAGCACTGTAACATGACGCAATGCTCATACGGAGTTAAAAAAAAAAAAAAAAAAGATGGCACATGTCCAGGTATTTGCCTTTGCCATACATTGGCAGCCCATTCATTTTGACTTAACACCGTGCGTGTAAACGCACAGGCAGTAGTGCGTCAGGACAGGTAATGCAGAAAGGAAGACAGCAGGCTGGGGGGGTGGGCCACAATGGCTGAACACACATTTTTTTTTTTTCCTTAATTTGTTTGTTTTCTCTTTCAGGAATATATTGATGCGCACCCAGAAACCATCATTTTGGACCCGTTACCCGCTATCCGCACTCTGCTGGACCGCTCCAAGTCCTACGAGCTCATCCGCAGGATTGAGTCCTACATGCAAGGTAAGTTATGGCTACAGTGTTTCTCCCCCGATACGATGTAACAAATAACTGTGCAATTCTGCCCATTCCACTGTATAAGGATCACTTCCTGTCAGGGTGACAACTCTACATTAAAGCTTTAGAATTTCAGGCAGCATTGTCACCCTTTGATAAGAGCTTTCACTGCTGGATTACAGACCTGCGTCCAACGTTGTGATGGTGCAGATTCTCCCCCCAAAGCCCCCCCCCCCCCAGCTCTGGTTGTTCCCACCAGGTGACCTCAATTAATAGTCCTGCCTTTCCTCCTGAAATTAAGCACTCTCTACAGCAGGGGGCCGGACGGCAAGAACCACAAGGACTGCTGGGGTTTGTAGTCCCCCCCCATGGAAAGCACCAGTGTATATCTCCATGCCCCGGGAGACTAGAACGAGCGTTATAGCGGTCATGTGACAGCTGCTAAAAGTGTTTTGAACACTGCATTCATTGAGAAAATGGAAAGTGTTCTCTGGTGCCCATGCTGACCGGGCAACCTCCTGTATTCATAATGCACCAAGGCAGCCACTCGGCACAGGACCCGGAGTAGCAGTGACTACTACAGTTGTTTTTACCTTCCAGAGCGATCCCACGGTTGGTGTATAAAAATAACTATGTAGCCTTGGCTAGACATGTTTCACCCCTGCGGGCTTTAGTCATGACTGAAACGCATCAACACTCTCTGTATTTGGACTTGTGTGCTTTTTGATGGCTCTCACTATTTTGAAGAGTATAGCGCACAGTGTTGCCAACCACTTCATGTGGATGATGTAGCATTTGCCAGATGCAATTCAGTCCAGGTGGGCTTTAGTCATGACTGTTGACACATTTCAGTCATGACTAAAGCCCCCTTGGGCTGAAACGCGTCAACGCTCTCTTTATTTGGACTTGTGTGCTCCTGGTGGATCTCTAATAAACAAAATTGGAAGAGCATAGCACACAGTGTTAGATGATGTAGCCTTTTCCAGACACATTTCAGGTATAAAAATAACTATGTAGCCAGACGTGTTTCGCCCCAGTGGGCTTTAGTCATGACTGAAACGAGTCAACACTCTCTCTGTATGTGGACTTGTGTTTTCCCAATGGATCTCTAATAAACACAATTTGAACAACATCGCACACAATGTTGCCAACCACTTCATTTGGATGATGTAACCTTTGCCAGACGCAATGCAGCCCAGTGGGCTTTAGTCATGACTAAAATGTGTCAACATTCTCTGTTTTTGGATTTGGGGTTCCTTATGGATCTCTAATAAACAATATTTGATGAGCATAGCACACGGTGTTGGATAACGTAACCTTTTCCAAATGCGTTTACACCCAGTGGGCTTTAGTCATGACTGAAACGCATCAACACACTCTGCATTTCAGCCCCGGTGGGCTTTAATCAACCCCCTCTCTATTGGGACCTGTGTTCTTCTCATGGATCTCTAACACCATTAGAAGAGCATAGCAAACTGTGTTGCTAACCACTTCATTTAGATGATGTAGCCATTTCCAGATTCAGTCATGACTAAAGCCCACTGGGGCTGAAATGCGTCAACACTCTCTGTATTGGTGTTTTCCTGATGGATCTCTAATAAACCCGATATGAAGGGTATATCAGACTCTGTTGCTGACCTCTTTGTTTGGATCCTTACACTAACAGTGGTCCGCAGGGTCGGGACAAGGGGGTGGGCAAGAGGGTTGGGCACCCCGGGCGCAATAGGATTACTGTAAGGACCGTGGGGGGGGGGGGGCGGTGGTGCCTTCCGTCTGTTACACGGCTGACAGGAGGAGTGACAGCGGCAGTGATTTTGACTGCTGGACATAGGATCCCCCTAAGCTTGCACATCATAAATGGAGGGGGGGCGGTTTGGCATCTTTGCCCCAGGTGAAAATTCTCCTCCTAGCACAAATCCCCTCCCCCCTCTGTTTTATCACCTTTTCTAGCACACCCCCCCCCCCCCCCAAATCTTTTTCCCTGGGCTCCGGATGTCCTTGTCCCAGCACTGGTGGTCTGAGCACACGTGGGGGGTCTCTTTCCTCTCTCTGTGCCTCCAATGGGTCGTAGAATCGCACCACTAGCTGAAGGCTGCACCGATGTCTGTATAAGGCCCGAGGCCGTCCGTTCTGTTTATTTTTCTATCTGTGAAGAATGATGATTTCTGTACGATGGAAAAGAGAGTTCCCTGCGTCTCTGGCATGGAGGGCGGGGGGGAGAGGAGGGGGGTTGTCGATCGCCCATGTGTCATTCTGGATAATGGTGTCCTACATCGGATCCGGTGAAGGGCGGCATTGTATGCGGACATGGACTCAGCGCCCAGAAACCTGTTCCCCCCTCTCGTCTCTTCCAAGAGTCTTTGTTCCTTTTTTGCGGCCGCCGACAGAAAGGCCAGTGTATTGTGCGGGTATAAAGGGTGGCTTTGTGGAGGACGAGCGAATCCCCGGGAGAGCAGGATAGGTGAAATCTACACTGAGGTTGCATTTAAAAACTGAAGCTAAAAAAAAATAAAAAAATTGCTGGTGAACGCAATTGGGGAAAACCACTTGCGTCCAGATCATCTGACTCCCGATAACCTTCTCGCTTCAGTATACATAGGAAAGAGCGCAATCACACGAAGATCCCGAATCACAAAATACAAGGGCTCATTCACATGGAGGGGGTGGGGGGGGTAAAAGCAGTCACTGCAAATTTTTATCTCGCACAGTATTTGTGCAGCAATTTTTCAAACGCGTATTTTTTTGGAAAAAAATAACTGTTTCATGCTTTAAGACCCCTTTCACACTGGTGTGCTGTGCAGGTGCTACAGCGCTAAAAATATCGCCTGCAAAGCGCCCTGAGAGAGCCGCTCCTGTGTCTCCAGTGTGAAAGCCCCGAGAAGCGGTGCGCTGGCAGGACGTAAAAAAAAAAAAAAAAAAAGTCCTGCTAGCAGCATCTTTGGAGCGGTGTATACACGGCAGTGGTTTTTAACCCTTTCTCGGCCGCTAGCGGGGAGTAAAAGCGCCGAATAGCGCAGAGAAAGAGACGGTAAAACGCTGCTAAAAATAGCGGTGCTTTACTGCAGACGCACCCACCGCCCCAGTGTGAAAGGGGGCTTAAAAAAAAAAAGTAGTTAGCCCAATTTTTTTGCATAATGTGAAAGATGAAGTTACGCCAAGTAAATAGATACCTAACATGTGGCGCTTCAACATTGCGCACACTTGTGGAATGGCGCCAAACTGCGGTATTTAAAAATCCCCATAGGCGACTATTTAAATTTTTTTACTAGTTACGTGTTTTGCGTTAGAGGGGCTGGAATTATTGCTCTCGCTCTACCTTTTGCGGCGATACCTCACATGTGTGGTTTGAACACAGTTTTCATATGTGGGCGGGACTTGCGTATGCGTCCGCTTCTGTGTGCGAGCTCACGGGGACAGGGGCGCTTTAAAAAAAAAACTTTTTTTTTTTTTTTTTTTTCATTTTTCTTTTCTTTTAATTTGACACTTTTATTCCTATTGCAATGAATGTAAACATCCCTTGTATTAGGAATATGACATGACAGGTCCTCTTTACAGTGAGATATGAGGTCAATAAGACCCCGCATCTCACCTCTAGGCTGGGAAGCCTGAAATAAAAAATAAAAAAAATAAAAAAAAAAACGATCTCGTCTTCCCAGCCAAGGCGGCGCCATTTAATGTTCGAGGCCAAGCGTGACGTCATAACATCCTGCCCGGCCTTTCGAACGATCCTTGAGACTCTGGCGACCATCTGGTCCACCTGAAATCTCAATGGTCACCGTCCGGGGCCGGCGGATCTGTTCTCCGACTCACCGTTGGAAGCGGCGGGAGGGGGTGGTGTCCCCTCTCGCCTCCCGTAAGAATGATCAAGCAGCAAAACAGCCGCTATGATTTTTATGGTGTAGGGAATCGCCGGCTGATCAAGCCGATATCTGAATGATGTCTGTAGCTGCACCTATCATTAGATATACCCCTGCAAAGTCAAGGACGTCATATGACGTACCTTGGGAGAGAAGAGGTTAAAATCTGTATTTTTTGCCAGAAAATTACTTCTAACCCCCCAAACATGTTTTTTTTGTAGCAGAGATCCTAGAGAATAAAATGGCAAACGTTGTAATAGTTTGTTTTTTTGTGAAGCAGTTTTTCAAACGCAATTTTTATGGGGGGGAGGGGATAATACACCTTTTAAGGGGCCAGTTCACTCTACTGCGATGTGAGAACCTTGAGAATCCACTGCGGATTTCCCGGCGGCAGTTCGACGCTGCCCTCCCTGCTGGGAGTGTCGGGTAAAAGTTAATTACGTCCCCCAAATCAGTTTGCATATCGCAGTGCGATCTGCAAACTTTGACAAGAATCGCATCGCATTGGGTTGCAATGCAATACGATTCTGCTGCAGACAAAAAAGGGTCCTGTGCGATGGTTATATGGTCATATAACATATGGTCATGGAAATGCAAATTTAGCCATATGATCTTCATGGCTGAAATCGCATCTGATTTTCAGTGCGGTGCGAATTACATCTGATCTCTGACATCGCACCAATTTGAACCGGCCTTTAAAGAGGAAGTAAACCCTGATGGGTTTACTTCCTCTTTCATTCCCTGCAAAGGTAAAGCGTAATGGACTACTATGCATCGCATCGCATCGCATTGCATAGTAGCCCATTATGTGTCACTTACCTGACACAGGAGCCAGCGAAGTCACCGCTGTCCCCTGTAGTCCGCCGCATCCATCTTTTCGGTGGGGTCTTGCAGCTCCGCCGCTGTCATTCGGCGGAGCCGCGATGACGTCACTCCCGCACATGCGCACGGGAGCCGACACACGCGGCAGCTCCATTGTTGGAAATGCCGCGCTCAGTGCGCCTGCGCGCCGCTGTCTACGGCGCATGCGCCGTAGACAGCGGTGCCTGTCTTCGGGCAAATATCTCCGAAACCGTATAGGTTTAGGAGATATTTCTTGAGACCTACAGGTAAGCCTTAATCTAGACTTACCTGTAGGTCAAAGTGGTTTGTAAGGGTTTACAACCACTTTAAACGGAACTTAAGTCTTTTGTTTTCATCTTTTGAGCTATTAAATCTTCTGCCCTTGTTATTGTTTAACTTTGGATAGTAAAACATTTTTTTTTCTGCAAGTAAATCCCTTATACAGCCCACTTCCTGTTTCTTGTCTGGTCATTAGCCTAGGCTTATTAGATCATGCACAGCTCTCTTGCCTGGAGGGGTGAGTCCTAAGAGGGACAATGAGAGCTGCAGAGCTGGAGGTGTGCCTCTATGTAAATCCAGGAAGTGAACAGGCAACAGCTTCAGCTGCCCCACAGTTAAAATGGTTGCAGCCAGACTCAGCGGCGGGAGATTTCTGCAGCATATTTAGTAAGTACAGAATCACAGGATATATAAAATAATATGCAAAGTGGTGCAGTTCCTCTTTAATGAATTTTAATGCAAAACAAAAAATGTTGTGCCGAGTAAACAGATGTCACGCTTTAAAACTGCACATGCTCGTGGAATGTCGACAAATTGCGATACTTATAAAATCTCCATAGATGGATCTAGCTATTGTTTATATATTTGTTTATTGTATGTATGTGTAAGATATATTATATCATTCTTATTAATATTATTATTATATATCTATATATAATTTTTTTTTAATTAATATAATTCTTATTATTAAATAAAGATATATATATTAATATCATTATTAATATTATCATAAAATGTGTGTGTGTGTGTGTGTGTGTAGATATAGCTATCTATATATAGATATATATATGAGAGAGAGAGAGAGAGGAGAGAGAGAGAGGAGAGAGAGAGAGAGAGAGAGAGAGAGAGAGAGAGAGAGAGAGAGAGAGAGAGAGAGAGAGAGAGAGAGAGAGAGAGAGAGAGAGAGAGAGAGAGAGAGAGAGAGAGAGAGAGAGAGAGAGAGAGAGAGAGAGAGAGAGAGAGAGAGAGAGAGAGAGAGAGAGAGAGCGAGAGAGAGAGAGAGAGAGAGAGAGAGAGAGAGAGAGAGAGAGAGAGAGAGAGAGAGAGAGAGAGAGAGAGAGAGAGAGAGAGAGAGAGAGAGAGAGAATCTCTATATAAATGATTTGTTTTCTTTATTAAGATCATTCTTATTAATAACATTATTAATAAATATATATATAATATTATTCATAATATTAATAATGATAATAAGAATATAAAAATAAATATAATTTTATTTTTATTTATTTTTCCTCTCTCTGAGGAAAGAGAGAGGTACAATGTATCTTTTCCCCTCCATTCACAGAGAGAGAAACAATGGGTCGTCTTTACAGTGTGATCACTGTGGTTGCCAATCAGAGGCTATCACAGCGATCAGGCGACTCTGGACCGACAGATCCGGGTCTCGATTGTTAGTAGGGGACCTTAGGCTGCCGCTGAGACCCAGCTCTCTGTGCTGGGAGTGCGCTGTGCGGCACGCTTCCAGCAGAAAGGCAGAGCTGCGTATATACGGCTCTACAGAAAGAAAGCCCAGTCCAGTGAAGCCACATATATGTGTTGCGTCACCGTGAAGGGGTTAAAAAACATGGAGATTACATGTGTCAAATAATGTTGGAGTCTGTTGATATTAACGTAATCCCCCCACCACCCCACCACCCCAGAGTAGTCACTCCCATCCTTAACTCTTTAAATAGAGATGAGCGAGTTTTCAAAAAAGCTGACGTCCCATTGAAGTTGGTGGAAATGAGATGAGAGGCAGTGTGTGTGGCGGAGTCGGGGGTGTGTGTGTGTGGCGGAGTCGGGGGTGTGTGTGTGTGGCGGAGTCGGGGGTGTGTGTGTGTGGCGGAGTCGGGGGTGTGTGTGTGTGGCGGAGTCGGGGGTGTGTGTGTGTGGCGGAGTCGGGGGTGTGTGTGTGTGGCGGAGTCGGGGGTGTGTGTGTGTGTGGCGAGTCGGGGGTGTGTGTGTGTGTGGCGGAGTCGGGGGTGTGTGTGTGTGTGGCGGAGTCGGGGGTGTGTGTGTGGCGGAGTCGGGGGTGTGTGTGTGTGTGGCGGAGTCGGGGGTGTGTGTGTGTGTGTGGCGGAGTCGGGGGTGTGTGTGTGTGGCGGAGTCGGGGTGTGTGTGTGTGTGGCGGAGTCGGGGTTGTGTGTGTGTGTGGCGGAGTCGGGGGGTGTGTGTGTGTGTGGCGGAGTCGGGGGTGTGTGTGTGTGGCGGAGTCGGGGGTGTGTGTGTGTGTGGCGGAGTCGGGGGTGTGTGTGTGTGTGGCGGAGTCGGGGGTGTGTGTGTGTGTGTGGCGGAGTCGGGGTGTGTGTGTGTGTGTGGCGGAGTCGGGGGTGTGTGTGTGTGGTGGCGGAGTCGGGGGTGTGTGTGTGTGTGTGGCGGAGTCGGGGGTTGTGTGTGTGTGTGGCGGAGTCGGGGGTGTGTGTGTGTGTGTGGCGGAGTCGGGGGTGTGTGTGTGTGTGTGGCGGAGTCGGGGGTGTGTGTGTGTGTTGCGGAGTCGGGGGTGTGTGTGTGTGTGTGGCGGAGTCGGGGGTGTGTGTGTGTGTGTGGCGGAGTCGGGGGTGTGGTGTGTGTGTGGCGGAGTCGGGGGTGTGTGTGTGTGTGTGGCGCGGAGTCGGGGGTGTGTGTGTGTGTGTGCGCGGAGTCGGGGGTGTGTGTGTGTGTGTGGCGCGGAGTCGGGGTGTGTGTGTGTGTGTGGCGCGGAGTCGGGGGGGGTGTGTGTGTGTGTGTGGCGGAGTCGGGGGGGTGTGTGTGTGTGTGGCGGAGTCGGGGTGTGTGTGTGTGTGTGCGAGTCGGGGGTGTGTGTGTGTGTGTGGCGGAGTCGGGGGTGTGTGTGTGTGTGTGTGGCGGAGTCGGGGGGGGGTGTGTGTGTGTGTGGCGAGTCGGGTGTGTGTGTGTGTGGCGGAGTCGGGGGTGTGTGTGTGTGTGGCGCGGAGTCGGGGGTGTGTGTGTGTGTGTGGCGCGGAGTCGGGGGTGTGTGTGTGTGTGTGGCGCGGAGTCGGGGGTGTGTGTGTGTGTGGCGCGGAGTCGGGGTGTGTGTGTGTGTGTGTGGCGGAGTCGGGGGGGGGTGTGTGTGTGTGTGTGCGGAGTCGGGGGTGTGTGTGTGTGTGTGGCGGAGTCGGGGGTGTGTGTGTGTGTGTGGCGGAGTCGGGGGGTGTGTGTGTGTGTGTGGCGGAGTCGGGGGTGTGTGTGTGTGTGTGGCGGAGTCGGGGGTGTGTGTGTGTGTGTGTGTGGCGGAGTCGGGGGGGGGGTGTGTGTGTGGCGGAGTCGGGTGTGTGTGTGTGTGGTGGAGTCGGGGGTGTGTGTGTGTGTGCGCGGAGTCGGGGGTGTGTGTGTGTGTGTGGCGCGGAGTCGGGGGTGTGTGTGTTGTGTGTGTGCGGAGTCGGGGGGGGGGGTGTGTGTGGCGGAGTCGGGTGTGTGTGTGGCGCGGAGTCGGGTGTGTGTGTGGCAGAGCAGCAAGTAACGAAAACTGGTGCTGAATGGTTTGGGAAGGTCCTAGAAGCCCCGTCTAATGAGACGAGAGGCCCAACGCCAGCCGGAGACACTTCCTTTTGCTAAATCTACTTGGGCTAGTGATAGGAGGACGGGACTTGGAGGGACTGGCGGTCCCACCTTTTGGAGTAGGGATGAAACTCCACTGTATTTAGATCCTAGTCCGAACCCACCGCAGCAATCCAGCCAGGAAGTGTCTCCTTTACTAAGCCAATCAGAAGTGGCCAAGACATTCCTCACCCTGTTGCTACATGTACACATGCTCCTGATATACACTATTTTACCAAAAGTATTGGGACACCTGGCTTTACACACACATGAACTTTATTGGCATCCCAGTCTTAGTCCGTAGGGTTCAGTGTTGAGTTGGCCCGCCCTATAACAGCTTCAACTCTTCTGGGAAGGCCTCCACAAGGTTTAGGAGATGTGTCTATGGGAATGTTTGACCATTCTTCCAGAAGAGCATTTGTGAGGTCAGAAGCTGATGTTGGATGAGAAGGCACGGCTCAGTCTCCGTTCTAATTCATCTCAAAGGTGTTCTATCAGGTTGAGGTCAGGACTCTGTGTAGGCCAGTCAAGTTCCTCCACCCCAAACTCGCTCATCCATGTCTTTATGGACCTTGCTTTGTACACTGGTCCAAATCATTTGGTGGAGGGGGATTATGGGGTTCTTTTTCAGGGATTGGCCTCTTAAGGCATCGGCATACCAAGACCATTTTGGCCAATTTCATGCTCCCAGCTTTGTGAGAACAGTTTGGGGACGGCCCCTTCCTGTTCCAGCATGACTGCCCACCAGTGCACAAATCAAGGTCCATAAAGACATGGATGAGTGGAGTTTGGGGTGGAGGAACTTGACAGGACTGCACAGAGCCCTGACCTCAACCCGATAGAACACCTTTGGGATGAATTAGAGCGTGTTTCCAGAAGCGCATTTGTGAGGTCATGTGGTGATGTTGGATGAGAAGGCCTGCCTCGCAGTCTCTGCTCTAATTCATTCCAAAGGTGTCCATGGGGTTGAGGTCAGGACTCTGCGCAGGCAAGTTAAGTTCCTCCACCCCAAACTCGCTCATCCTTATTTTTTTTGGACCTTGCTTCGTGCACTGGGCTCGCTCAGTCGTATATCGCTGTATGGGAGTGTCAAAGATGTGAGGTTGGTAGGTACAAGAACAGTTGGTTTGGTCGTAGTATCGGCTCCCCCCCCCCCCCCGGCCTCTGTTTTCAGTATACACAATCTTTGTAACACTGTGGTGAGTAGAAGTAACTTTTGCTTTGTTTATAAAGCCGAGTTCAGGTAAAATCTCGGCTGGCCATCTTCACCATTCACGGATGAGCGACCAGTTTGGCGGGATGCCGAAGTGCGTTGTGACAACAGAGTCTTGTCCTCGACTCGCGTGGACTAACCGGGGCAGTTATTGTGCCCCAGGAAGCGGCTCGATCCAGCGCTCCAAGGAACCTCCTCGGAGATCCTTCTCGTCGGATCGCTACGTCAGTGATGTAATGTGGGACATGGGGATACAATGTAGAGGTCGATTGTTTCTGTATAGATGATCCTGGACGTCCTCCAGCCAGGAAATGAGGCGGTGCTCTCTCTAGGACTTCACTGCAACATCTAATGCACATTGTGAGAAGCTCACAGTGTGCAGTGAAATCAGAGGAAGCCATCTCAGACCAGGAGAGGAGCCAGTCAAGACTGAAAGGAAGGATTTAATAATGAATTGTCAAATGGACACGTGCAATTTGTTTTGGTCTAAAATAGAAATTCGGACACATTTTTGGTTTTGATGTATCCGAGTCTCGGAATGAAATAGTAACAGATTTAGTTGAAATTTGTTTAATTTTGTTTCGTATATTCATTTTTCCAACACATTTTTAAAATTTCAGAACATTTCAGATCGGTCAAAAAGTGATCGAGTAATTCAAATTCTGCGTCAACATAGCTGATTGTTGAGACTGATGACTCATCAGCTGTCAGCGGGCTTCCCTACAGACAGCTGAATGTAAACAAAAAAACTGTGTGCCCCCCCCCCCTCCCCAATTTCATACCAGACCCTTATCCAAGCATGCATCGTTTATTCAAGAACCACAGTATACAACCACAGATAAGATCATTTGACGCGTTTCCACTCTAGCGGCCTCTCCTCCAGAATGGCGGACCCCATCTACGGCAGGCAGCGGCTCCATTGTCCACTCCTCCAACATGGCGGTCCCCCTCTAAGGCAGATGGCGTGCTGCGTATAGCGGCTCTGGTGTCCTCTCTTCCAGCATGGCGGACCCCATCTAGGGCGGGTTGCGGAGAGCGGCTCTGGTACCCTCTCCTCCAGCATGGTGGAACCCCATCATAATGCGGGCTGCAAGCAGCGGCTCCGGTGTCCTCGCCTCCAGCATGGTGGACCCCATCTACGGCGGGCTGTGGGCAGCGGCTCCGGTGCCCTCGCCTCCAGCATGGCGGACCCCATCTACGGCGGGCTGTGGGCAGCGGCTCCGGGTCCTCGCCTCCAGCATGGCGGACTCCATCTATGGCGGGCTGTGGACAGCAGCTCCGGTGTCCTCGCCTCCAGCATGGCAGACCCCATCTAGGGTGGGCTGTGGGCAGCGGCTTGGTGTCCTCTCCTCCAGCATGGTGGACCTCATCTAGGGTGGGCTGTGGGCAGAGCCTCCGGTGGCCTCTCCTCAAGCATTGCGGACCCCATCTAGGGCGGGCTGCGGCTTGGTGTCCTCTACTCAAGCATGGTGGACCTCATCTAGGGCAGGCTGTGGGCAGTGGCTCTGGTGTCCTCTCCTCCAGCATGGCAGACCCCATCTAAGGTGGGCTGTGGGCAGCGCCTCCGGTGGCCTCTCCTCAAGCATGGCGGACCCCATCTAGGACGGGCTGCGGGCAGCGGGCAGAGGCTTGGTGTCCTCTCCTCCAGCATGGTGGACCTCATCTAGGGCAGGCTGTGGGCAGTGGCTCTGGTGTCCCCTCCTCCAGCATGGCAGACCCCGTCTAGGGTGGGCTGTGGGCAGCGCCTCCGGTGGCCTCTCCTCAAGCATGCGGACCCCATCTAGGGCAGGCTGCGGGCAGCGGCTTGGTGTCCTCTCCTCCAGCATGGTGGACCTCATCTAGGGTGGGCTGTGGGCAGCGCCTCCGGTGTCCCCTCCTCCAGCATGGCAGACCCCATCTAGTGCAAGTGGTGGGCTGCAGGCAGCGGCTCCAGTGTCCTCTCCTCCAGCATGGTGGACCTCATCTACGGCGGGATGTGGCTCTGGTGTCCTCTCTTCCAGCATGATGGACCCCATCTAGGGCATGTGGCGAGCTGCAGGCAGCGGCTCCGGGGCCCTCTCCTCCAGCACAGCGGACCCCATCTACATATGATGTTCCTTCGAGCACGGCAGCTTCCAACGTGTGTCTCCTCCTCCAAGGCACCAGGCATCCAATAGGATAGGCTGACTTCCAGCAAATTGGGGGAACAAGTCTCGCGACACGCTTCCTGATTGGCGAGTAGGAGATTTAGTGTGAAAATAGTGAATATTCACCATTGTCATGCATCTGGGTAGTGCTTTGAGCCCTAAGCCCACCCTTTTTTTGAAGCCTGTTAGCGCCTCTGGCTCTAATCGCATGCTTCAAACACAACCCCACCCCCATTGGAATGCATGGTCCGATGCCCTGTATGTAGATTAGGGGCTGGACGCATGGATGGGGTGCCCGTGCACCCCTAATGAACAGGCCGCCACTGACCTGTTCTAAAATGATGTATATAATTAAAACTTTATTTAAAAATTATATTTTTATGTTATTGAAGAGGAAGGGGTGGGGGGGGTGGACAAGGGAAAGCAAATATAATCTGATCTTGTTATAGGACGATCGTACCCGGGGGCATTTCCCAGATAGAAGATCGTCATATAAATTTACTGATAACCGACCCGGGTTTCACAGAGGTCATTCCTGACCCGGCATCCTTCACGAGAATGACTCAACAAACCTATACCTGCAGAGAAATCGGTATTTCCTGACCCGCGTCATGGTTTGATCAGCTCAGCAGATGCTTTGGATGATGGAAGAGTCCGTGTGTGTGTTCTCCTCCAAATCCGCAGACATCCTGTGCGTGTCGTGATCGATTCCTCTTTGTGGAGCGTTCAGAGCTTGATCTAGAAAGAACAAAACAGATCAATTGCAATAAAAAAAATGATCGATTTGAATAACGATTGGAACGTGTGTCTGTGCTTATTCAATCTCGGGCTTTACATTTATCTGGAGCTGACCGTGTGCGTGTGTGTGTGCGTGCGTGCGTGCGCGTGCGTGCCGTGCGCGCGCGCGCGTGCGTGTGTGCGCGTGGCGTGCGTGTGCGTGTGTGTGTGCGCGCGCGTGCGTGCGTGTGTGTGTGCGTGTGCGCGCGCGTGCGTGTGCGCGCGCGTGCGCGCGCGTGCGTGTGCGCGCGCGTGCGTGTGCGCGCGCGTGCGTGTGCGCGCGTGTGTGTGCGTGTGTGTGCTGTGTGCGTGTGTGCGTGTGTGTGCGCGTGTGTGTGCGCGTGTGTGTGTGCGTGTGTGTGTGCGTGTGTGTGTGTGTGCGTGTGCGTGCGCGTGTGTGTGCGCGTGTGTGTGTGTGCGCGTGTGTGTGTGCGCGTGTGTGCGCGTGTGCGCGCGTGCGTGCGTGCGCGCGCGCGCGTGTGTGTGCGCGCGCGCGTGTGTGTGTGCGCGCGCGCGTGTGTGTGCGTGCGTGCGTGCGTGTGTGTGTGTGCGTGTGTGTGCGCGCGTGTGTGTGTGCGTGTGCGCAGGGCCGCTGTTAGAAATCATGGGGCCCCATACAGCCTACCTGACGGGGCCCCATTGACCCCGCCCACAACCCATCCTGGCTCCGCCCATAACCCCACCCCTGCCTCCACGCTGTCAGGGCAGGAGGCAGGAGCAGGAACATTTAACATTTACAGCGCCCTACCAATCATAACTGCATCTGAATGGGAGAGATGTCAGTGTTTTGACATCTGTGCCCATTCAGTTTGTGTCTTCATACGGAGCTTTCAATCAGGTCTGCATGAAAAAGGACCTAATTGCAAAGCTTGGGTGAAAGGTTATGAAAAGAGAGTGGTTTGGGGGTGGTAAAAAATGCAGCTTGGCTATGTATTTTTACTGTCCCTTCCCCCATCACATGTGTAAAAGTAGCATCTCACTATGTGCTCATGGTCATTATCATTATGATGATCAGAGCACAGCAGGTGCTGTGTGGCTCTGTCAGTGTAACATGACTGTGTGATGCTGACTTTGTTATGGCTGTGCTGAGTTATAGTCTGTAACACACAGTACAGTCATATATCAGGAAAGTCAGCACCACACAGTCATGTTTACACTGACAGAGCCATACAGCACCTACTGTGCCCTGATCATCATAAATGATAATAACCATGAGCACACAGAGTCTAGGGACTGCACATGCTACAATAGTGTGACCTGTCAGTGTGTGTGTGTGTGTGCAGGGGACTGCTTGCCTGTGCACCACTGCCATTGTCCAGATTACTCCTGCTGCTCTGTCTGTCTCAGCCGTCCCAGTGATAAGTCCCTCAAGCTGCAGCACTTACTGGATGAAGGGAGCCGTATTAACAGTAATATCCATCCGCCGGAGAGGCATACAGTGAGCAGGAAGAACTTTAGTTTGTGCAGGTATACTGAGAACAGCATGCGGCAACAGCATTGTATCAACCGAAAATAGAAAAAAAGTCCCTCTTCTGCTTTCACCTCCTGGGCCCCTCTGGTAACCTGATGGGGCCCAGGAAATGAATATATATTCCTTATATATGTTAGTAATCAAGTGGGTGCAGGTTAATATAGTTATTTCGTTTTTTTTTTTTTTTTTTTTTTAGCTAGAAGTTAAAAGCTGCTCGGGCCCCCCCTGCTGGCCAGGCCCGGTACAACAGGGCTGGTTATACTGCCCTATCAGCGGCCCTGCGTGTGCGTGCGCGTGTGTGCGTGTGCGTGTGCGTGCGTGCGTGCGTGTGTGTGTGTGTGCGTGTGTGTGGCTCACATAAGATTCGGTGTATTTGTGAAATCAGAGTGTTTAGGTAGGCCAGGTTATTTATTATTATCTTCATTATTATTATTTTTTTCTGCCCTTACATGATACAATCTGATTGTACAATCTCCTTTCGATCTTCCATGAGCTATGTAGTGCAAGGAACAGATACAAATTTGAACGGATTGTCATACTTCTATTACATAGGTTCATCTAAAAAGTATGGAGATTGCACAATCTGATTTTATGGTATATGGTCATTCTAAAGTTGGCCATATATGGTATATGACAAGCCGATTGTACAATCTTATTAAAACTGGCCACACACTATATGTGCTGAATCTCTGCCCAAATCCTCTTCTTTTTTTTTTTTTTTTATGCAGATTTGTTGCTCTACTCGCTCAGTCAATTTGTATGCGACGGCCACATAGGGCACATGCTCACTCAGCGGCCTCTAGCGCCCCCCCACTGACTAGTACAGCGAAGTCGTCATTGTTCACACATGTGCATTCCAGTCCACTCTCCTTGGCTGCCAGATGACATCGATGTTGTGCAAACCGTTCTGGTTATATTAAAGAAGATGTAGACTTCCCTGTAATGTTTGTACCTATAGGTACTCCTATAATAAGGCTTTCCTGTATGTACTGTAAATACTCCTAAACTTGCATATTTACTGTGTACGCCGCCGATTATGCGCTCTGAAGGAACCAGCCGCCTGTGCCGTTTCTTCAGAGCCGCCTGTGCCGTGACCGGCGTCTCCTGCGAGCATGCGTGGGGTGACGTCACGCCGCTCTGGCCAATTGCACAGCTGGAGTCTGTGGACCCCCAGAAGGAAGATGGGAGAAGATGGGAGAAGATGGATGCGGCCTCCAGTGGGACAACTAGGGCTTCGTTTGTAGGTATGTTTCACATAATGTGCTAGTATGCGATGCATTACTAGCACAGTATGCCTTTACTTTGCAGGTCACCAATAAAATATATAAAATAAGAGGCAGTGTTTACTTCCTCTTTAACAAAGACTGGATACTTTCCAGACAGACCCCATATAGTTTATTCTTATATTATTTTTCTCAGGATAATGAGAGATGTGGGTGCTGACTGCCCACTGGGGGGAAGGTGGCTGTGATTGTTTGAGTGGCATATACTGCTATATATATATATATATATATATAAAAAGTGTGTGTGTGTGTATATGTGTGTGTGTGTATATATATATATATATATATATATATATATATATATATATATATATATATATATATATATATATATATATATATATATATATATACACACACACACGCACATATATACATACACATTTTATATATATATATATATATATATATGTGTGTGTGTATAGAATTGTCTAGCAGTATGTGCCACTCAAACCATCACAACTGCCCCCCCACCCAAATGGACAGTCAGCACCCACCCAGATCTCTCACTATCCAGAGATGAATGAAATAAGACTATAATAATAAATACTCACTTGGATATATAGACGGCCAAGGCCCACCCACATCTGTCACTATCTGGAGAGGATTAAAATAATAAATAATTTTGAATAAAATCATTTTAATATATTCTTATTTTTCCGGATAGTGACAATCGTGGGTGATCTGGGCGGGGCTGACCCTCTTTATACCCATGGGGGGGGTGGCTGTGATTGTTCAGGTGACACATACGGTACATGCCGCTGTGTTAATGATTTTTCCTTCTTTCGATTTACATTTATTATGAATAATAATATTATATTTGTTTTTTTTCTTATTTTATTCTTCTCCGTACAGTGGCAGATGTGAGTGACCTGGGTGGGGCACTGACTGTCTATGAGGGGTGGTGGCGCAAGTGATTGTTCAAGTGGCACATACATGCTACTATGTAGACGATTGCTATGTAGTCGTGCTCCTATGTGAACTTCTTTAGTCGTCAGCCTTGACGTCTGTAGATTGGCTGATTGTTTGCCGAGAATATCTTACCACTATATTAGGTCTCTGAATGTTTCCTGGATTATATTCTTGGTCTCCTGGTAAGTGTTGACCTCCTGCTTGGATCCACCCATATTTGTATATGAAGTGATTGTCCTCAGCCTAGAACATCAATAAGTGAGCTCATCTATTGACCTTACCTGCCCGCACTTGGCACTCCTGTCTGCCCATGGTAAACACAATATATCCTCTGCTCCTAGGTATTATAACCACCAGAGTGCCGCCACTTCCCTGCACCAGGCCAAAGAGCACCTGTCACCCCAGCAAGCTGTTTTGTGAGCCGTTATCAGTGCCCGTCTTTTACTAATGCTGCGGCAGAATCCTTACAGCGTGTGTGGTCACATGGATGGGGTGCTGGGACTTCCAATATGGGGTGACGGGGGGAGGGCAATGTACGCTATATGGACATCTGACCATCACGCCTCTATGGGCTTGTTGAGCATCTCATTCCAAAACCATGGCCATTAATAAGTGTAGAGGCTATAACAGAGCTCATTTCATTTTCATCATCATTTTCATCATCATTTTCATCAGCGGCATGTTTCCAGTGAGAAAAACTAAATAAAAATTTCCCCCACATTTTCCCCCATTTTATGACAAAAATTCCCATTTTCATCAATGAACAAAAACTGAACGGAAATGTGAGGAAGGGACATTTAC
This sequence comes from Lithobates pipiens, assembly GCF_037356315.1. Lineage (NCBI taxonomy): Eukaryota > Metazoa > Chordata > Amphibia > Anura > Ranidae > Lithobates > Lithobates pipiens. The sequence continues at coordinate 13,478,218 of NW_027507825.1, forward strand.
CGGTTTCCTTGGAGCGCCGCCTATAAAGCCCGCAAGTAATCACCTCCCAGCAAGCAAGGTGGCGACTGAAGCATGCTTAGTGGCATGGCGTGCTTAGCACTGTGCATTACAGACCTCCTCTGGTGACCATCCAGAGCACTGTGTGCATTACAGGCCTCCTCAGACCACCGTCCAGAGCACTGTGCAGCTTTACAGGCCCCTTCAGATAAATGTATTAGAGCACTGTGTGCATTACAGGCCTCCTCAGACCACCGTCCAGAGCACTGTGCAGCATTACAGGCCTTCTCAGACCACCATCCAGAGCACTGTGCAGCATTACAGGCCTTCTCAGACCACCGTCCAGAGCACTGTGCAGCATTACAGGCCTTCTCAGACCACCATCCAGAGCACTGTGCAGCATTACAGGCCTTCTCAGACCACCATCCAGAGCACTGTGCAGCATTACAGGCCTTTTCAGACCACCATCCAGAGCACTGTGCAGCATTCCAGGCCTTCTCAGACCACCATCCAGAGCACTGTGCAGCATTCCAGGCCTTCTCAGACCACCATCCAGAGCACTGTGCAGCATTACAGGCCTTCTCAGACCACCATCCAGAGCACTGTGCAGCATTACAGGCCTCCTCAGATAAACGTCCAGACCACTGTGTGCATTACAGGCCTCCTTAGACCATCATCCAGCGTAGTGTGTGCATTATAGGCCTCCTCAGGACCACCATCCAGAGCAGTGGTAATCAGCCCTGTCCTCAGGGCCCACTAAGAGGCCAGGTTTGCAAGATAACTGAAATGCATCACAAGTGATATAAATTTTCTACTCAGTGATTGCAGTATTCTAGTCTGCATCTCCACCAAGGTAATACATAAAACCTGGGACTGTTAGTGGGCTCCCGAGGACAGGGCTGATGACCACTGATCCAGAGCACTGTGTGCATTACAGGCCTCCTCAGAACCACCATTCAGAGCACTGTGCAGCATTACAGGCCTCACACTACTGTTCAGAGTGTCTGTGATATAATATTATTATAGTATATAATGAGGTTGGAAATTCTAGAGAAATACCTTAATAATGCATAACAATTTACAAGGGGAACTGTGATGTGAAGGGGGGGGGGGTTCTTATTTGAAGGGGAGGGACTCAAATATAAAGTGAGTACTCGGAGGTGGGATTCTAATGTGAATGGGGGCTGAAAACTTTAATGGGAAAGTTTTACGTGAATAGTGACATCCAATCAGTGCCTCTGGGCCAGAGCCAATAGGCACAGGTTCTATTCCATCATCCACCCTTTAAGCCACTCCCACTGTTATCCAATCTTTTGATACCCACTATTCGCCACACCAGCCAACGCAGAACTACTTGGATATTTTCTATCCCCCGGGGCCCCCCTCAGCTCTTTTACTATCCCAGCCATGCTAGTACTTTGTTAGCCTGTTTGGCTTATACTATTGCTGGAGATATGAGCCTAGGCACAGGAAGTTGGGGGGGCAATTTTTCGATCTGTACACAGGCCCAGCGCATTCAGAAAATGCTTCTAATGCTACATACTATAAATTGCACTTTTATAAATATTATTATTATGGTTGATGTT
>NW_027507825.1:13480000-13485000 GCF_037356315.1 Lithobates pipiens
TCTCTCTCCCCCCCCCCTCTCTCTCTCTCTCTCCCCCCTCTCTCTCTCTCTCTCCCCCCCTCTCTCTCTCTCTCTCCCCCCTCTCTCTCCCCCCCTCTCTCTCTCCCCCCCTCTCTCTCTCTCTCGCTCGCTCTCCCCACTTTTCTCTCTCCTCGCTCGCTCTCCCCACTTTTCTCGCTCCTTCTCTCCCCCCCCTTTCTCGCTCCTTCTCTCCCCCTCTTCTTCTTCTCCCACTCCCCCCCAATCTTTCGCTCTTGCTCCCTCTTTCTTCACTTTTTTTCCTTCCTTTTCTCTTCATTCTCATGTTTCCTCTTTCTCTCAATCTTCATCACTCTCTCGCTCTTCAGTGCTTTCTCTCTCCCTCTTCAGCTCTCTTTCCCGCGCCCCCTTCTTCCGCTCTCGCTCACTATTGTCTCGCGCTCTCCTTCGGTTTCATACCCATTATTATCTAAAAATAAATCGGTAATCCAGGTGCGACATTTCTCAGTGCTGAAAGACGAGGTTTTATCCGGAATAGGCCGGGAGCAGGAAGTGTAATCCTTTAAATGCACACTTTTATCCCTGAAAGGAGGTGCGATGACAGTTTTCTGTAGTCCGTTTGGGATCCTGCCTGGTGTTGGCGGCTCCCTCTCCCCGGTGGTAAAAAGTCGATCCTTCTATTGCCGGATTAAGATCCTCACTGGCGGCACTCCAACTTGAAGCTTAAAACAACTTTTTGCCAGACCGACCCCCCCCCCCCCCAACTCCACCACCAGCGTTTATGAATTTACGGGTTCTTTGGTGCTCAACCAAAAAAAATAAAAGCCGCAGTGTGCCCCACTGTCTCCCCCTCCCAAAAATGGCGCGGATTGCACCACTTCCTGCTGAAGTTTACAAAACATCCATCTATTTTTTTCCTACCTATTGGCCTGGCATTGAGCACAGCTGTTTGGTCAGATTAGTCGAACGGTCAGAACTGGTAACGGAAGTGATGTTCCATTGCCACCATCTTTCTACACTAAGAAGGGGACAAGCGGACATCTTGTTACACCCACCGGAGTCTTGCATTTCACACTTTATTTTTAACAGTTAACAAAGCTTCTATAGTGAAATGCAGTATTTAAAAATCCGTCTGACTGTTTAGATTTAGAATTATAAAATCGGCGGCGATCCTGCTGATCTCAAAGGTTTGTTAATCTGACAGAACAACTCCTGCTTTGAAAAATCAGAACAGCCTGAGGGATTTCAAAATACAGAATTTTGCTATATAAGCGCCGTTTACTGTTTAAAAGTAAATGTGAAATGCAAGACTCCGGTGGGTGTAACAAGATGTCCGCCTGCCGCCTTCTCACTGTATCCTTACTGTGGATGAGTGTGGGGTGTAGCAAGATGGCGGCGATGAAACATCACTTCCGTTTATAAATTCTGATGGGCCGCCTAATCTGGCGAAACATCGGCATCCTCCCTCAGTAAGCAAATAATACAGATCCTGGCCCCTTAAGTGGGTTTTAACGCCAGGATGTGGGGCAGGCTTTCCCGATCATATGAGCACTGATTGGCTGTCACGGTGGTCACATGATCGGGAGCCAGAAAGACCACATAAACAGAGACCAGGAGCGGTCTGTGACACTGCTGGGATCAAGCTGTGGGCACAGAAACCTCAGTCCCCCTAGACCAGTGATGGCGAACCTTTGCACCCCAGATGTTTTTGGAACTACATTTTCCATGATAATTAACTACACTAAAGAGTGCATGAGCATCATGGGAAATGTAGTTCCAAAACATTTGGGGTGCCGAGGTTCGCCATCACTGCCCTACACCATGATGGGACCCCTGTAGTTTTGCAACAGCTGGAGGTCCACTAATTGCATATCCCTGCTCTAGACGTATATATGCGTGGTGTGACTGCCCATCTACCCTGCAGCTGCAAATATACACTAAATTGTCAAAAGTATTGGGACAGTATAGATGGCCACGGTAAGTAAATATCATCCTGTGATCAAATGTGAATACCACTAAAGAATGTGCCCATAAATAAATTCCCTGATTAATAAAAAATGTCCATTCATGCAAGAATGATTGCTGGTGCGTAATCGCGTTTCTGTGATTTAGTATCCCAATCCCGTGCCGTGCATACTATTCACCACCAGTCTAATGTAGACACAAAATAATCACAAGTCTTGAGTTACAATTTTTTTTTTGTGCCAGTGACACACACATATCGCTATAAAGTATTGGGACCCCTGCCTTTACACGCACATGAACTTTAAAGCGGTTGTATACTGTATTATTTTTTTTTTATTTTTTTTTTACTTTTCCCTACAGGAAAGCCTATAATAAGGCCCCTATAATAAGGCTTACCTGTAGGTAAAAAAAAATATCTCCTAAACCTGTATGGTTTAGGAGATATTCCCCTCGCAATGAGCCGCTGACAGCGGTACATGCGCACGAGGGGATTTTCGGCTAAAAGCCTGGCAGACGCCGGACTTTGGCGGAAAGAAATCTCCCGCGCGCATGCACGAGAGTGACAACAGCGCCGGATCCGCTATACCCAGAAGACATGCCGAGGGAACATGTCAACTCCCTCGGCATGTATCGGGCGAGATGTCGGGACCTTGTTCCAAGGTATTTCATAATGATCTAGTATGCGGCACATACTAGCTCATTATGCCTTTTCCCCTTGCAGGTCAGAAAAAAATAAATTCCAGCGGGTTTACTACCGCTTTAATGGCATCCCAGTCTTAGTCTGTCGGGTTCAATATTGAGTTGGCCCGCCCCTTTGCAGCTATAACAGCTTCACCTCTTCTGGGAAGGCCGTCCACAAGGTTTAGGAGATGTGTCTATGGGAATGTTTGACCATTCTTCCAGAAGTGCATTTATGAGGTCGGGCACTGATGTTGGAGGAGAAGGCCTGGTTCACAATCTTCGCTCTAAGGCCGCGTACACACGGGCGGACTGTCTGACGGACTTGGTCCGCTGAAACGTGTTTCAGCGGACAATCCGCTCGTGTGTGGGCTTCAGCAGACTTTTTCAGCGGACAGTCTGGCGGACTAAGTCTTTCGGAATTTCCGTAATACTGTCCGTCCAAACTTGGTTTCAGCGACCAGTCCGCTCGTCAGTAGGCTAGTTGGACGGACTAAGTATGGCGCATGCTCAGAAAGGATTTACACGGCGGAAGGTTGCATTGCAGTGTATTGGACGTCGTATTTCTAGTCCCGTCGTACGTGCTGTACACGTCATCGCGCAAGCTTTCAGCGGACTGTCTGTTCGTCGTGTGTGGTCAAGTCCGTTCATTCAAAAGTAGGGCAGACTGTCTGTCGGATTGTCTGACGGACTTAGTTGGACGGATAGTCCGCCCGTGTGTACGCGGCCTAATTCATCTGAAAGGTGTTCTGTTGAGTTAAGGTCAGGCCGGTCAAGTTCCTCCAAATTCACTCATCCACGTCTTTATGGACCTTGCTTTGTGCACTGGTGTAACTGAATCTCAGTATAAATACCGCTGTTCTGTGACGCCCTCAGGGGTTTGTTGGAGAACCTTAGTGAACAAACAGCATCACGAAGGCCAAGGAACACACCAGACAGGTCAGGGATAATGTTGTGGAGAAGTATAAAGCAGGGTTAGGTTATAAAAAAAAAATAAAAAAATTAAAATCTCCCATGCTTTGAACATCTCTTGGAGCTCTGTTCAATCCATCATTGGAAAATGGAAAGAGTATGACACAACTGCAAACCTACCTAGACATGGCCGTCCACCTAAACTGACCGGGCCGGGCAAGGAGAGCATTCATCAGAGAAGAGCCAAGAGGCACCATGGAGGATCTTCAGAGATCCACAGCTCAGGGGGGAGAATCTGTCCACAGGACAACTATTAGTCGTCTCTCCACAAATCTGCCCTTTATGGAAGAGTGGCAAGAAGAAAGACATTGGGGAAAGAAAACCGTAAGAAGTCCTGTTTTCTTTTTACAAGAAGTCATGTGGGGGACACAACAAACATGTGGAAGAAGGTGCTCTGGTCAGATGAGACCAAAATGTAACTTTTTTGGCCTAAAAGCAAAATGTGTGTGGCGGAACACTAAAGCACCCCCCCCCCCCCCCCCCACACACACACACGATCGGATTTTCCAAGGGAAAATGTTCGATGCTCAGACAATTGTTGGCCAACTTTCCGCAGACAAATGTTGGATGGCAGGTTTTAAAATTTTTCCGGGAACAAATGTATGTTGTGGGATTTTCCAATTGTGTGTACACAAGTCCATCGGACAAAAGTCCAAACACGCATGCTCAGAAGCAAGGATGAGCCGGAAGCGGTCGGTCTTGTAAACTAGCGTTTGTAATGGAGAATTAACATTGACGTGACAAATTATAAAATCTCGTAATGCAGCGCAACAATTCTCTTCTTCTTTAGGCTCGGTTCACACAGAGGGCGACACGACTTGCCGCTCCGCGACCTGCCGCGACCTCAGCGGCGACTTGCAAACGACTTCTGTATAGAAGTCAATGCAAGCCGCCCGAGGTCGCCCAAAAGTAGTACAGGAACCTTTTTTCTAAGTCGGAGCGACTCGAGTCGCTCCTCTTAGAACGGTTCCGTAGTACAGAACGGGGGCGACTTGTCAGGTCGCGGCGCCCCCTGTGTGAACCGAGCCTTAATGGGGTAATAATGAAGCTGCTTTGCTGGTGATACTGATGGAGTTATTGCAAATGGATTTTAAAAGTCTTTTATTTTCTAGTGATATCAAGAATAATATTATGCTTGTTGTTTTTTTTTTTGTTTTTTTTGGGCAAGTTACCACAACACCATTATCCCGTAGTGTTTAAGATCAAAGATACAACTATGTTGTGTCCCTTGTCAATTTTACATTTGTATTTTTGTAAATGTAACTGCCACTCCCCAACTGTCATTTGAAGTCAAACACACAGCCAAGTATTATTCTCCACAATTATTTTTTTATTGTGCGTTAATAAAAGAAAACAAATAAAATTAGACATGCTATCTGCCAATAGAACTTAAAGCGGGAGTCCGC